>NC_041057.1:22520567-22708067 GCF_900634775.1 Gouania willdenowi
TTTTTATGGGTACCGTAGTAAAAACTGTGGCAAACTTGTAAACAAAAGGGACTTCCTCCGCTTGGTAATCGTAATTACTGTCCAATATAAACAGTGAGCTTCAACCAGATGTAGAGTGTAGCTGCTCATCATGTTTGTGCTTAAAGAGACATCGGCTTCTAAGCGTGTGCCAAAATATTGATACGACAATATATTACAAGGTTTCGTCTTGCGGTACGTTATCGATTACCTGGCACCAAATATCAATTTTTGGTTTTGTTTTTTTTCTCCTTATTACACAAGATAACTATAGGGCCTTATGAAATTCATGTGAACGGAATTGCGGACATCACCGTGAGGCAAGTAACGTTTTTTTTTATGGGGAAATGTTTCCGGGAAGCGCTCATTAGGTGCACCGCCCTCCCCTCCCGTCCCGTCTTTGCTGCCTAAACCACCTGAAACACCATTTAAACCGCCAAAAAACTATGCAAATCACCACTGACTCCTAAATACAGAGCCAACCAGTGCCTGCTTAACTTTGCTGTGCCTGTAAAGCTCCATGCATCCGTTTCTCGTCAAGAGCAGCGGCGCTCCGTGCAAACATGATCAGCTGTGATCAGCTTCACCTGGTCAGAAAGCATAAACATCTCATCAGAGCTATAGAAGATCCATGGGAAAAGTTGCGTGTTGTTGTGAACGAGACTATCGATGTCAGGGTAATGCACTGACTGAAATGTTTATTTTTTTATACGCAGTAATATTTTCATCAGTGACACAGATAACGTAATGTATTGTGGATGAAATTTCCCGAGATATATTGATTATTGCAGAATCGCTGTATCTTGATAACATCGTTACCGTGGGCAAAAATCGAGGTTCCTGGCACTATCGGCTTCATTCTGGTCAGACAGGTTCGGGCCATGTTCTTTTTTTTTCGGCCTGATTAAAGCTCTACTGTGTGCATCCTCTGCATGTGTGTGCGTGTGTTCCAATTACTGCAAGTTCCACACAATACCTCATTTAAATGTGAAAAGCATGTCTTGGAATCAGTCTTTTGAATAAAATGATATGTGTTGTCCATACAGTGTGTGTGAGTATTTATGAGTGGAGGACCTATACATAGCATGCATAACTAGCTACATTCACCATCACCTTCACCAATTTAACAAATATATTTTAGCTTTAAACTAAGGTTGGAACAAACATTTAAAAAACAACTTTAGCTTTACTTCACTAAATTTGGCCCTCAGAGAGTTATACTTTTCAAAATGTTCTGCGTTGCGCGACCCCCCTATACTGTGAAACATTCCTGGTGAGAACCCTGTACACTATGTCTTTGTTTGATTACAAATAAAATAATTGTCTTCAGCAGCTTTAAGTACGGATGTCCCGATACAATTTTTTTTTTCCACTTCCGATACGATACCAATATTGCAGCCTTGCGTATTGGACGATACCGATATCGATCTGATACGTAATCAGCACAAATCATACATACTTGGATTACGTATTTTGTAGTGTGGAATGTTAGAAAAGGCTTGATCAAGTGATGTTACTCAAACAGAGAATAATAGTCAGCAATTCAAGTTCACTTCAGTTATTTTTTTACTGTCAGTATATGGTGGGAACAACTGAGGGCGGGGACAAATACAACAAAAAGTTATCGGAGCGTTTATATCGAAAATTTTAGATGCAGTCCAATAAAATCCGATATTCGTTTTCTGGCTGATATCGGACCGATATCTGATATCAATATCGGATTGGGACACCCCTAGCTTTAAGTATGATTCTCTAATGATGTGGTGCAGCCATCACATGTAAGTGTCTATGACAAAAGCTTGTTATTTCCCCAATTTCCCCCTGAAAGTTCAGCTGCAATAAGTTTAGTTTTATAAATACATGTATAGTATAGTTCTCCAACACATCTAAAAGATCCCATATATATATATAAATATGTGACTTAATAGTGAAACTTTCCAATCACAAACAATAACTACATTTCTATTGTCTAATCACAGATAAAACAAAGAGCTTTCTCATTGAGGTGAATTGGAAAACCTTCTAAATTAACCTCAGTTTATTCCTATGGGCTCTACTGTGAACATGGTTATGGGTCAATTGTTAGTGAGTGCTGAAGCAATGATCCTTTCCCATGCTCACTTTGTTCTGTTTAACTCATTAGACTGTTACACTTGTAGTTTTAATTAAATGAATGTGGACTATTTCATCACGTTGGAACAACAAACAGGAGCGTAACGTACCTTTATTATTATTACAAGCCTACAGTAGATCCAGGGCTCTTGTTGTGAAAGGCTAGAAGAAGTTGGTGCTCATTGTGTATGATAATAAAGACTGTTGGGCCATCAGTTCAAAGTTGACTTAGTTAACTTAATATGAGCCAGGCAAACCTATTGTTATCCTGCATGTTCTTCTTCTGAGGGAAACCTACTTCTCATGCACCAACAGTCACCAGATTTGGCACAAAGGTCCAGTCCCATGCCAGATTGCCTCAGCTGCAAAAACAGGCCAAAAGTCCTACAGGTGGCGCTACAGCAAGCCTCTAACGTTGAGAATACAGAAAATTCGCAACAAATCAACCATATGTGCTAGAGATTTGCAACTTCCACCAAAATGTAGTCACAACTCTGAATAAACGTGTGTACATATAAACTTGTTGCAAATTATTGCATCCGTCACTTACAAATACATATAAAACACATCACCTGCCACATTTTCAGACTGTCTGACACAAACAGATTTTTGATTTATCCAAATTGAGCCTCCAGTGCATCAAAATGTAAACAATATTGTACACATATACTTGCCTAATTTTTCTAACATTTTCAATGTTCATAAGAAAAACAACATTATGGAGTCATGGTAGATGATGTTTGGAAAATATCAGAATTGTATCTCAAAAACTATTTTTTATTTACTTATTTATTTTTGCAGCATTTTGAATTTCACTCTCATGCTAAATGTTGGAGTCAATGTAAAAATGCTTTTCGAGCCAATAAATCAATGTTATAAACACATGACCAACATCTCCATGCTGTCAAGGTGCAATATGTCTATGTATTTTCAGATTTTTGTCTGAATAACTGAATTTTGAATGGTTGTTTGAAATCTGCCTATACACGCCAACACGGACCATTTCTGTGCTGTATTTCATCTATTGATCACATTAAAATGTACACTTCTATCTTGTATAATGAAGAAAACTAATACCATGTGTACACTAAGACCTGATGCCATGCTTGTTGTTTGTTGTTCGATGTTCATATTGTATATATGTGGAAAATATAATAAAAACCTAAAGAGGAGGGGAAAAAAGTTACACTTCTGATCATCAGCCCCAGGAATAAAGTGTATTTATAAACTTAATGTAAATCTTTAGAATGGAAAAAAACAAGTATTTTTAGCTTTTTATTTTCCTGGCAACTTTAATTGCACCACATGCCTGATCTGTAAAAGCTAGGGTTGGGGACAATTATGATTGTAATCGTGTAATTGATAATTAATTACAATTATGACATAATTTATAATTGTAATTGTAATTTTAAAAATCTGTTGGCGTTGTAATCGTAATTGAATTGTAATTGAGTTAAAGGTAGAGTAGGCGATTTTCAAAAGCGAGCATGATTTAGAATGTAGACTAGCCTCCCTGATGGCTCCGCCTTTACCCCCCTCACCCCTCCCCTCTGCGCTCCGTCTCACTCACATGCATGCGCTGCTGCAGAAGAGGAGCTCAGCTCATCACTTGTATTATGTAGAAACCTCGTTGTCTCATGTCTTATTCATCAGTAAGTAAACAATAAACTTTACTATTATATATGTTAAAAAATGAGACCAAAAACTCTGTTTCAACTCTGTCAGCGGTGACGTGCTTTCAGCGCGAGCTCGTGCATGCGAGGAATTGAGAACGAGCAGGGAGACATTTCCATTGATCAAAGTTATTACAGGTTTACAGCTGCTACAGTTGATGGATTTTCTGCGTTCCTTTTTCAGAGAATATAAGATTTTAATTTCTGTCAGGACATAAAGACAATTTCAACCAAAAACTTTAAAAGCGTATCTGGAGGAAATCGCCTACCCTAGCGTTAATATAATTGACTTTACAATTGTAATTACCATGGAAATTAACTAAAAATTCAGTGAAGTTTCACACTCATACAGGTGGTAAGGGTTAGAAGAGTTAGGGGTTAAAAATAGGATATTTATTTTATTTTTATTTATTTAAAACTATTTTACAGAGCAAGTAACAATAGTATGAATGTAACTGATGTTTTATACAAAGAGTTTACAGCGAGTACTAAATTCCAACTCTCGTCCCTAGTTGGGCCTTTACATAAGACATTATAATAAATGCACTAAAATGTAAATGTTAAAACGACATCGTACACACGATAAAACGCATACAATCACAACGCTATATAAATAAAAGTTAGTAAAATTGTAATTGGACTTTAGTAATTGAGAGCATCATTATAACTGAATTTCAGGGGGAAAATAATAATTATATTGTAATTGAAATTGAGAAAAAATGCTGGTTATCGTAATCATTAGAGGTGTCCCAATCTGATATCGGCTATGGGTCCGATATCAGCCAGAAAACGAATATCAAATTTTAGCAGACTGCATTTAAAATCTCCGATATATATTATATTTATTCAATTGTAGAATACTGTATATATTTTGTTGAAGGTTAAAATGTATGTAACCAATTGGTTAATAATAAATGGGTCAGTTTTTCGACTGTTGCTGACTATTGTTCTCTGTTTAAGTAACATCACTTGATCAAGCCTTTTCAAGCATTCACCACTACAAAATAAGTAACTAAAGTATGCATGATTCGTGCTGATATTGTATCGGATGGATATCGGTATCAGCCAATACTCAAGGCTGCAATATCAGTATCGTGTCGGAAGTGAAAAAGCTATATTGGGACATCCCTAGTGATCATAATTGAATTGTAATTGAACGTGGATAATTGAAAAAGTAATTGTAATTCAAAAATGTAACTGAAACCAACCTTGGTAGAAGCACCCCAGTGTGTGTGTGTGTGTGTGTGTGTGTGTGTGTGTGTGTGTTAGTGAGAGTAGCTGTAGAAACATCTCATGTTGTCATTGGAGACTGAATCTCTCTATAAAAGCAAGGAAGTTCTGCGTGTGTGTGTTTTGTGGAGCGAATTTCTCCCCAACGCTGTGTTTGTTCGACCCGAAACTTTATAAACAGCTTGCACATAGCCCGAGTGTGTGCATGCGTCATTTTGGACTTATTTGGTGATTTCAAAATGTTTATTTTCATGTTTGTTTGACCGTTCAATGTTTCGACCGGACGGACGGGACCCGGAAATTATTGGCGGGCAATAGCCGCGGCTGTGTTGAGAGCGAACGGCAAAAAAATGCACATTTCTCCGCAGATAGGGCGTTATAAACGCTGATACAGTATTTTCACCACGTACTATATAATCAAATGCGCAACTTGGATATACATGCTGAACGCAGACAGAGCCGTTTAGAGGGAGAGTTGCGACAACGAAAGAGTTCCCAGAAGTTTCCAATAGTTCCCGGAAGTTTCGTGTGTGTGTGAGAGACAACCCACGGAGGAGATGGAGAAAGTCCCACATGGCAACCAGGAGGACGATCAAGTCTCACACCCACACGCAGCCATGTGCACACACACACATCTCAAAACACGCCCTCACCACACATAAGGTATTTAGAATAAAAATATACAAAATTAGTAAAATAAACCAAAAAACTAAACAATTATACAAAAAGTACACAAAATGACAACAGAAATGCACAAAAATATACAAAAAGGCTCCAAAAATACATAAAATGACTCCAAAAAACATATCACAAAAAAATACACCAAACAACAACAAAAATAGGAAAATGACTCAAAATACACAAAATGACTCCAGAATCACACTACAATAACCACAAAAAACAATGATTATACAAAAAAGCACAACAGGACAACAGAAAGATTAAAAAAAATAAATTTAAAAATACACATGATGATTCCAAAAAACATACATTACAGAAAAATACACCAAACGAAAAAGAAAAAAAATTTAAAAATTAGTGAAATAAACAACAAACATTTATCATGCACATGTCCCATATAATTAAACCAGGGAAATCGCACACGCAAATAAACCGTTTTATAACACTACAGAGTATGTCCACCTCTTTGTACATCCACCTTCAAACACATACTCATTTGGCCATACTGTATATGACAACTCTACTTAAGTTCCTCCCACTATATGAATACATACTTCTGACTGTACTAGCTCATGTAAAACCAGGATGCCTGTAGTGGAAAAGTTGTTTAGAAGAAGTGAAAAGTCTCCTAAGGAAAGTTTGTGATCAAACAGAAGCTGATCAGCACCTGATTAATGATTAAGAACCTTCAGGCACCAGGACACAAGGGTTAATCGCTTAATTGCACAGAATATAATTTCATAAATGAACAAAACTATGAATGTAAATCATCCTGCTTGATTAAATGTCGCCACTCAAAAGTCATTTTCATGATTTGAGGGACTAATTGGTCTTGAACGTGATTGGATAATAAGCTGGAATGTTACCTTCACGCGCACACACACACACACACGCGCACGCTCAAACACCTGGGTGTGTATTCCAGCATACCTGCCAGGAGCTGGAGGGGATCTCTGAGAATTTACCCAGTCCTCCAAAGGTGTAGCACCGGTACAATGTGGTCCAAAGACTCGGAGCAGTGCCACAGCAAGCCGAAGCTCACCGAGTCCTTGTTGTTGTTGTTGTTATTGTTGTGTTGGTGATGGAGAGGATGGTGGTTCCTCAGCTGCTCCTTAACAATCCAGGCAGGAGAGATGAAGCTGAAGCTGCAGACGGCCACCAGTGCGGAGGAGAGCAGCACCCAGAAGCAGCCCACACAGCTGAACATGGTGGCAGAACATGGACCCACAGCTTCTTCTTCTTCTTCTGCTTTCTTCTCCCGGCACAGCAGTGCGCGCATCTGGAGCTCACGCTTCTCTAACTTCAGCCTCCTCGCGCGCTACATCAGCGGAGGAACACGCGCGGCACAGGGTGTGCGTGTCCACAACATCTGGGCTGGAGACAAACAAACCATGAAGAGACTGTGGAGAACGTGCTCAGGTCAAGTGCACGCACACGATGTTTATCACATGTGTGTGCGTGTGTGTGTGCTACAGACTAGAGTTGGTCACTCACTGTGAGCAGCGCACTTTGCCTCCCTGAACAAGTGCGTCTGTACCGCGTCAAGGCAACGGGACTAAGCCAAGACCAACATCCGATTTTGATTTTCAAAGTAAAACCCTCTGTGAGCAAACATGGGCAGAAGCGGAACTGAAAAGATAAGACTTTATTATCAGCCCCACAAAAATGACAAAACATTTTCTTTTGCAGGCAATGTGAAAAGAAGAAAAACATAAATCTATATTAAAAACATACACAACAACAACAACAACACAAAAACAACATACAATATTTAGCGTCAGCATATTGATTATGATCATTATAAAGCACCTGGAAGGAGGATTATTGCCATATGGATTTATTTTTGACCCACCACTCATTTTCTGTGATCAGAGCGTTAGTGTGTTTATTTTAATTAAATACAAACAAAATGCTGAAAACATTAAGCTGTCTTTATTAATGCTTCCTCCACACCATGCAGTCCCAGCACTTAGTTTTCTTACTTTGTGACAAACTTGTTTTTGTTTTTGTTTATTTTAATATTCAAATCATGTGTGAGGAAAATGACTGCAGATGTGGGAGGAGTCAAATAAGGACTGATGATACTTAGTTTTTGATTTTCTGGTTTTATTGTGAAGCATTTGATTAATTTTTGAAACGAAAAAAAATGCAAACTTCAGAATAAAATAACTTTTAAACACTATGTGAAAACAAGTTAAATTATTTCCTAACTGGAGCAAAACTACTCAAATTAAAGTTAAAAAAAAAAAAAAAAAAAAAAAGTAATTAATATGCTTACTCATAGCATATACTATTATCATCCATTCATTATCTAAACCTTATTTCTTCAAAGGCTCGTTCACTCCTAAGCATCACTAATTATACTCATTAATCTTACACACATACTCTTGAATTGTGAAATGAACCTAAAGTACCTGATGAAAAGCCTGGGGAGATCATGCAAACTGGGAATCTGGCCAATATAAACACTAAATGCTGCCCTCTTTATAACATTGTTTAAACTCGTGAAATAAAAGCAAAAATATTTACCTAATTCGTTTTATTCAGAAGCCACATAATGAACATTTACTTTAAAATAGTAAACTCTTTCTAATTAGTGGATTAATAGTTTTGACATAAGGCTAAATGCAATGAACTAATAATGAATAAATATATTTCACATCCATTATTTTAGTTGTTTTGTAAACATGAGGCTGGAAAAGGGGGGGGGGGGGGGGGCAGGACCAGAAGTTAATGGATTTTTTAAATTAAAAAGTTTTTCAAACTAAGATGAAATTTCTTCTTGAAACTTAGTGAGTGTTGGACAAAAATAAAATCAAGAGCACACGAAAAATATTAGATTTTTTTAGTCAAAACGGGACATTTGGGTCTTTTAAGGACTGAAAAGGAGAGTTATTGTCAATGTGGTGAAGGAGGACTGCATAACAGACAAGCTTGTAGCTTTAACTCACACCAAAGCAAGTGATTTCCAGCTAAAATAAATATTTCATACCTAATTCAGTATTAAAAAGGCAAATACATAAATCAAAATAATCTGTGATAATAGACTATAATTTCATACAAAGTAAACCAGGGTGTTTGTAACAACATGAATGTGATTTTCTTCTTTATATTTATAATTTTTTTCTTTATACACAATGTTTAAAATCACAAACCCTGACTTAGACTTTGTATATTTTACAGATGGGTAATGTGTAATTCTCTATAGTGGTCACTCTATCAAAACAGAGCTTAGCTCAAACCAGTACATTTCCTGTCTGAATGAAACACTTATTGTGTCCTTTTGTCAGATTTTACCCTGGAGACCATACTGCCCCCTCATGGTTGAACTGGTAACTGTCCCTCTGTCCATCATCTGCCTAATGTTAACTTAATAAACACATAATAAAGACCTTAAGAAATAAATGCCCTGACATATATTTAATAAAAGATTAAAATGCTAATACAGATTGACAAAACTCAAACTCTTTGGTCATTTTTGCCTCTATTTACACAACCGTAAATAGCGGCAAAAATGACCAAAGAGTCTGAGATCTTATAACTTTTCTCAGAGCAGACAACCTCACAGCACTGCGTTGAAACTTTAATAATAAATAAACATTCCAGCGAAATAAAAACAGTACAACAACTTTTATAGTATATGTATTTAAAGGAAACACAATTTAAATATATTATAGATTAGGTACACATATATCTGAAAACATTAGTGGTACATAGTACCAAGAGTTTCTTCTGGTCCTGTTCCACATCTTGGTAAGTCTCAAAACAAAATTACAAAACAAAAAAAACAAAAAAAAAAGGGGTTTATTTCACTGGGCAGACTTCCCAATCTAAGAATTCAGTCATTGCTGAATTGTGTCAGCAATGTATAAAAACAACAGCAATCACCATTTAAAAAGGACTAACAATGATATGACAGGATAAACCAGAGATCTACATAAACATCTTATATAGTAATAACTAGGACATTATAACGTGTTTAAAACAAAAGAAGCACTGAGAGTTCATTCTGGAGTTTGCCTTCTACGCTCATGAAAAAGTGCTGGGAAATTCATACAGAAGGTGAGCTAGTCATAAACCTGCACCTATTCACACCTCCAGATGTTCCACCGTACGTGGACAACCGCCAGACAACAGCTGGCCATGAGGAGCAGGCTGAACAAGCAAATACTGTACAATGCTTTGACCCTTTGGAGAAAGTTTGGTGTAAAAAACAAGGAATGCTTCTAAATGGTGTCGGAGTGAATCCTGCGCAGTCTGTGTCACGTCCTCCGAGAGTTTAAAGTTAGACAGACAGAGCAAAGGTCGTTAACAATGAAAGTTACCCTTCAGCTTGATGCAAGCACCATGATTAACGTCAGTGGACTGTATGTACCGCTGTTATAGTGTTATGGAGGTTAACGTTTGGTACACTGATCTTCTTCAGATTAATGCCGTTCATCGTGTTGTGAATTGCGTTTAATCTTCATCAGCAGCACGGTCGGCTTCAGCAAGACGTGCAAGTCCTCGGTTCACTGCAGGGGTCATAACTGCAAAAACATACAAGGGTACAAGAGTAAGATGTGTATCCTTCTGGAAAAACACGTTTTACAATCTGGGGCCTCATTTATAAAGCACTGTGTAGGATCCAAACTAAAACGATAATATGAAAAACTGCTGCGGCTGAAAACATTCTGATTTATAAAACCGTGCGTACGTAGTAGGGCTCGGCGATATATCGAGATTCAAGATATACTGTATCGTGTTTTCTATTTTGGCGATATAGAAAATTACAACATCGCCTATATCGATATATAAAGATAAATATTTTTATAGCTTAATTCATTTTAAAACACTTTTTAGAAGTCGCTTCTCAAGCCACACTAAAGAACTCACTCACACATGCTGTCCTTTAAAGGAGAAAAAGCCAAAAGTGGCACATTCTGTGCAACTCATTGATCATAAATGTGTCTCTGTGGCATTTTGCATTGACAAATTTAACCCTGAATTGTCTTTCTTGTCAGACTTCATTAGAATTAAAATTATCAAGATGTATATTGTATATCAATATTTTGAGAAAAAATATCAAATGAGTTTTGCTCGCCCAGCCCTACGCGGCACACCTGCAAGCATTTAAAACTTTATAAATCACAACCCACCATAACATTTTCACAGGTGAATTCACTTAATACCCACATTCTACCATAATAGGGCTGGGATAAACGATTATGTTTTAAAGGGGACATATCATGGTTTTAAATCCTTCCTTTTTACATATAAATCATACAGTTGTGGTCTATATAAAGCGGAACTGCAATGCTTGGGTCTGAATTCCTCATTATTATAGCTCCACAGGCCCCTTTTCTACCCCTTTTCTGATGTGCTTCTGAGAGCAACTGGTTTTGGTGCGGTGACACTCGGTTCAACTCCACCCTGTTCGGCCATTTTTGTAGTTTGATAGAAGAGATACGGCTATGTAGCGGTGCATAAACTTTTTATTCAGAAATTATTTACAAAATGTCAACAACAGAAGACTTGTCCATCCAGCTTTACATGTTCGAGCCAGAGTCTGACCCAGCGGAGCGAGATGAAAATGATGATGAACCTGCAGAACCCTAACAAGTGAGCTAACACAAGCACCGAGCTAACGCTAGCGCCAAGCTAACGTCACGAAATGCATTTTAATACAGTCTTTTCAGAGACAAAAACGGCAAAATGAAATGACTAATGAAAACTTTAGACTTAAATTAAATCACGTAGGCCATATCATCAAGGATCTAAAACGAGCACACAGCGCTAACATATGAAGACGGTGCAACTGCTAATGCTAACAAAACAATGACAGGGACGTCTTATCGTCACACTTTTTAGCGTTATTTACAGCTTACCGAAGTGCTCTGTTCATTGTCTCCAAAGATAGAAGGAATTGAACCCTCAATCAGACAAAGTCTTTTGGCAAATCCTTCTTTATACTGGCGGAGGTTGATGAAGCAGTCATCCTTGAAGTGCTTCGCGCACACAAAAATGATCTTACCCACAGATGTGGGTACATTTCCGTGAAAAATAAAACTCAACCAGGCACTTTGACAAGGTTCTGATGCTGGGAGACGGTGTAATGAAGCGTGTGGGTTACTACATCCAACAACTGAACATTTTGACTTATCCTCTCGTAACTTCGGCATCCTTGAGCTTGGACTACAAAATAAAAGCGAGAAATAAAAATGTCGGATTGCTCGAAGTGTTGGACCTGGAGTTGATGTACTAATTTGGCAGTTCCGCTGCAAATACTGTGATGTAATAGTTCAAAAAACGTAATAGAGAATAGAAAAAATCGAAACAGATTGAAAAATATGAGCAAAACAGAATATAAAGATATCAACGGAGCATCTGAAGAGACTAATTTGATTTTTTCTGTACTTCTAAGCACTCTAAATATACAACAAAATGCATTTAAGGGCTAAAAAAGTGAATTTAGCATGATATGTCCCCTTCAAACGATTAATCTAGCGATTATTTTCTTCAATGCATCGATTAATCTAACGATTCCTTTTTCCCGGTTCGATTCGACTCGATTATCAATTATTTCCCCATTAATTGACTAAAAGTAATTCATACATGTTAATTTACATATCTAAAAGGAAGAGAAAAAAAACAAGAGTTCCTTAACATTGCAATATGTTTATTGCTCTTCAACTCAAAATTTCAAAATAAAGTTCAAGTAGGAATATAAAAGTACAAAATAATGCATTCAGAGTCAGAAAGTGCTTTTCCAACAAAAAATAAACTTTCCAACACGGCTGTCCGTCAGGATGAATGAATCACGTGTTGATGCCACCCTGTACCAAATATGTCAGATTGTAGATGCATTTTTTGGCATTTTGGGGTATTTATGATTATGTGGATCTATAACCCTGACATGTGCGGACATTAAATGTGTGATATGAATCTGGCTTCAATTTAGCACCGCACCACAAGCATTGTCATTTTCCCCACGTCTCCAAATGTTCATACGCCACAGTCAGATTTACCGTACCAATGCGCACATTCTACTTTCATACGCTACGTTTATTTTTCTGAATCACAAACTTTGCGTGGAAAGTTTGTGCGCACTTTACAGGCCTCGTTTTGAGTGTGCGCAACGGTTAAAAATGAGGCCCCTGGTCCTGGAGGATTGTTGTCTTGCATTTTTAACGTACTAGTACAGTGTCCTTCGGAAGTATGTATTCATATAGTGGGAGCTTAAGTAGAGTTGTCACTTATGGGCATATGTGTATTTTTGTATCTTTCTGTTGTCTTTTTGTGCATTTTTTGGTATAATTATTGTTTTTTGCCATTGTAGTGTGATTCTGGAGTCATTTTGTGTATTTTTGTGTAGTTTTGTGCATTTCTGTTGTCATTTTAGTGTATTTTTTGTATAAATATTTAGTTTTGTGTATATTGAGTCATTTTTCATATTTTTGTTGTGGTTTGGTGTATATTTCTGTAATATATGTTTTTTGGAGTCATTTTGTGTGTTTTTGGAGCCTTTTTGTATATTTTTGTGCATTTCTGTTGTCATTTTGTGTACTTCCTGTATAAATATTGTTTAGTTTTTTGTTTCACGTCATTTGTGCATTTTTTTTGTATAATTATTGTTTTTTGTTACATTTGTAGTGTGATTCTGGAGTAATTTTGTATCTTTTTAGTGTAGTTTTTTGCTTTTCTGTTGTCTTCTGTGTATTTTGAGTCATTTTCATATTTTTGTTGTCGTGTGGTGTGTGTGTGTGCGCGTGTGTGTGTGTGTGTGTGTTTGCGCACAAGTCCATCCACATGTGCCTGCCTGCCGAACTTTCACTAAACTTATCTACAGTATTTTCAGTAGTTAGTTGTAGTGGCAGCTGTGGCGGGAGTGAAGCTGCAGTAATCAGGTGACCTTCACTATGTAGCATCGTCTACGTAACATGTAAACACTTAGATCTGACTCAGAGCGTAACACTACAGTCACTACCACCCAATGGACGGGTGTCATGACACAGACTGTAACCGGACTAAATAGTGGTCCGTTATACACTCACACACTCACATACCTGCACGCATGTCACGTAGATGGTGATCGATAGCGAAGCGCACCTGATCAACGTGTGTGTTTGAGACTCTCTACCTGGGACTCTAATCTCCTCCATTGGTTCTCTCTCACACACGTGCCACGAACAAATGTGCAGCTTTCAACACAGCAGCCATTGCCGTCAAAAACTTCCGGGTGAGGTCTGTCCGGTCTAAATAGCGAACGGTCAAACTAACATGAAAATAAACATTTGTAAAAAAGCAAATTACTCCAAAATAACAGATGCAAACACTCGGAGTATTTGGAACCCGTTAACAAAGTTTTAGGTCGAACAGGCACCACGTCGGGGAGATATATTTACTCCACACACACGCACACACACACAGACCATCCTGAAATTATAGTATAAATCTTGTTGCTCCAACACACCTGAACCTAATGAATCATTCAACCTTGCCTGCCCTATGGCTTGCGTACCTTAGTGGACTTGATTGGGCTGCCATGGTTTGACTGGTGAACCACGTCGTTGACGATCATCTTGGCAATCTGCCAGGCCATCTCCTCCTGGGCCTTCATCACAGAGATCACAGCACACACCAGGTTACTGGTGTTACTCTGTTCTACAGTTAGCTTTAATGAATTCTGAACTCCTCACCTCATCAGAGTTGCCTTGCACCCATTTCTTCATGGCTTGAGAAAACATGGAACCTGAGAATAAATATAAAGGTAGATTCAGACACCAACCAATGACAATACTTCACCAATATGAGCTCAAAACTGCTTGCTTTAATATTTCAGGAGAAATACCCTCTAGAAAAGTTGTTGCATGTAGTCAATGGCAGAAATGAGCAAACCTTTTGATTTTAAATGAATAACTAAAAACCACAACAAAAAACATCCAATCTGTGACACATTAAATGTGCCTACGTTAAGATTATTCACATGCGCCAAAATGTCTACAATACTCTCCTTAAAAGGCTTGTTACAGTGTTCAAAAATGATTATGATCCCTGTTTATCAGATAAAGACAGTGTGGGCCTCATTGATCAATAAATCTAAGATCATTTGCTCAAAAAAGATGTAAAAGGTTAAAATCGCCGCTTGAAAGTTTGTTCTGATCTCCACTGTAAACACTCATTGACATAGTAGGTAAATAGTCATAGAGTCCATTGAACGGATGCGCAGAAGAGTTTTAACTTCATTCTTTGCGTCATTTCTTTCAATGGCAGATGTATATTTTGGCAGTGTACACAGAAAAACCTGAATCTTGCCAAAATGAAATATTTTGCGGAGTGATGCGATATCACAGGGAATGCTGGGAAAAAACAAGAACAAAAATGGTGTTAAAAGAATCCCTGTCCTCCTTTTCTGGTGAAGAAACAAAAAATCACAGTGACAATGAAGTAAAAACACTTCTATGCATCTGTCTACGGGACTCCACATCCCATAATGCAATGTGTGAAACTTAACTGAAGGTTGTATACCTTCAGATTTTTTATTTCCACCACCGCAGTGACTGTTAATCTGTAGTTTTGTTAATACTTTTGCTCTATTGTTTTATCTACTAACATAAGTTACAATAGGCAAGAATCTAGAGTTGCCACGATACCAACATGAGGATCACAGTTCCGGGTAATATCGCGATACTGAAGCCTTTTTATTATTATTATTATTATTATTATGAACTGCAATGTATTTGTACAAGTTATAAAAACGTATTAATTACGTATAGTGTTGTTTGGTGCATGATGAGAGTACATGAACAAAAGCATATAAGCAATAAAAAAAAATAATAAATGAAGTTAGAATTTATATGGTTGAAATTAAAAAAATAATCATTCAGTTTCCTTTGCACATCAATTTATGTTTAACTAATATAAATAATCAACCTGGGATAAAAAAATCCACAGTATTTAAAAAAAAAAATCTTTGACAATAATGCTTCTTCCGTAACATCATAAACTACAGAGGATAAAATACAATAAACAGGAACTGATTACCTGAGGAAACTATATTTTTATGCATTTTCTGGGTGACGTCACTGGTGTTTTATGAGATTGGATGTGATCCCTCCTTTTTATGTATATAATTTGAAAATATTGTTTGTACATTGTAAATATCTCTGTAAATAAAAAAATTTAAAAAAAGATTGCTCCGAGTCCCTTCGGAAAAAAACAAAAAAAGTGTTCCCTCCTTTGGCTCCTATAGCTGGTGACAGCGCCTGCACAGTGGATCTCCCATTGCTTTACCGGCTCTGCCTCGTTTACATTGGTATGTTGACACTTATTTACAAAAATGTTGAACTAAAATAGTGTCATGAGACACTTTTTCAATTTACTGTCTTTCAGAGATATAAGATAAACATGTATTTTTTCACTTAATCTTTTTTTTTCTTATGTCATAAATTATCGTAGATAGATTTCCGACCACATATTGATAATCGCAGTATCGTCATATCGTGAGATAATCGTTATCGTGAGCTGTGTATCGCATATCGTAACGTGAGGCACCCAGAGGTTCCCACTCCTACTGACGATGACGACGCCGCGCCAGACTCACTGCTCAGGACCGGTGCTTCTGCCATGTGTTGTCTCGTGTTTGTGACTGTAAGCCGTGCACGTGTCCAGGCGAGACAAAACTTTAGCTTGTTGTTTGTTTTGAAGCAAGTTTCTGTCAAAGTGGAACTGTCCTTCAGTTTCTGCTGGCAGAAAAACAATCAGCTGACAGACCCAGCGTGCGTAAACAGTTTATCATATCTCCGGACGTCACCAGTAACAGGCAAACAGCTAATCATTGAGCAGCTGTGCAGTTCGGCTGCAGTGGTTGCCAAGTTGGTTTGTTTTCAAGTGAGCAGTGCGCAGTGAGCTTAGATTGTGCGGTGAGAAGCCGGGAGGAGAGTAGAAGCAGCCGCTATGTAGCGAAAACTGGTACTGGGAGTATCGTAATCCAAGGTAGTACCATCGTGTAGAATTTCTAGTATAGTAGGAACCGTTACAATTTGGCACCTCAAGGTACCATGGGTATCGTGCAACATATACAAGAATCAGGACTTTTGTTTAGTTAGCTAAGAAAAGTTATAGATATGTTAGCAGATGTATATATAATGTTTTAGTAGCAATAAAAACCTTAGATGAACGTGGGAAAGTTGGACAGAGTTGATTAAGAAGAGTTATACCTTTGGATTTCTTCACATCGGGCTCTGGTTCTGCCTCCCTGATAAACTGGCCCAACTCATTCACCTTCCCAAACGTCATCTTTCTGAGAACACAAGGGACAAGCATCTGAGACTATATCTGCTCTTATGGTATGCACACACAGACACAAAAATTAAATAATGATGCACTTCATGGGAGTCAATAAAAACAAAGTAAAAATTATCTTTTCATTTAAGGAGCTCATGTTGACAAAACAGATAAAAAAACAATCGTTAGGGTACAAGTCAAAGGGAAGTGTTACTAGTCCACAGTCATGTATAAAAATGGTTTGATAAGGACATCACGTCATGCTCACCCAGCGTATGGCCGCTGGTACAGCGACTCAGGGTCCAGACTGGCCACATCCACCGTGATGGCCTCGTCAAAGTTTTTCAGGATCTTCACCAAAGCCTTTTTGGAACCTTGCTGCAGGAGACAAAAAGACAGAGTGATTAAGGCTAACCATCTTCTATTATTACCAATACAACAGAGCTTCTTATTTCTGGTGATGCGGCCTGACAGGCCTAAATGTCAACAGACAGAAAACCACGACCACAGGGGCTGGAGATTGTGGGGGTCACCTGAGTCTGAGAGCCCTCGCTGGCATTTGACGTGGAGCGCTCATTGTCTGCAGGACCACCCTGGCCTGGACCGCTGACATTTATAAACTCGTCTGCCCGCACGGAGTTGATGAGGTCACTCAGGTATTGGTAGTAAAGGTTGCTGGACAAAAACCCTGGCATATAGACCTGAACACATGCAAGGCTTTCATCAGCTTTAATCAGCAAAAGATGAGCTTGGTTGTAGACATGAGCAGCTGCTTCACAGACTTCAGGCAAAAAAATTATTCATCAAAAGAGTTCGTTTTGGAGACAAGTGCATCTGCATCTGCCTCAGACCTTCTCACCCCAGTCATATTTTATTATTATAGTAATTACAGGAAAAATTATGTTCTGAAAATGTCAATCTCCCACCCTCACATATCAACAGGAAGGGTACAATCAATCAATAAACCAAAAAAAACTAACAAAGAAATAAATATATAGATACACATACAAAGACATTATATGCACTAAAAAAATACACAAGTAATCCAAAGTTCATCACATAATTTCAGTCCACCTCATCTCATCAAAATCGCCCAGACTTTTCTTTTTACAGTGCATACGGAAAGTATTCACTGTGCTTTGCTTTTCCCACATTTCATCATGTTACAGCCTTATTCCAAAAGGGATTCAATTAATTTTTTTCCTCAAAATTCTACACACAATACCCCATAATTACAACATGAAAACATTTTTTTTAAATGTTTGCAAATTTATTAGAAATAAAGAATGAAAATATAACATGTACATAAGTATTCACAGCCTTTGCTCAGTACTTTGTTGTGGCACCTTTGGCAGCAATTAGGGCCTCAAGTCTTTTGGAATATGAAGCCACAAGCTTGGCACATCTGTGGCCACTTTGGCCCATTCCTCTTTACAGAACCCCTCGAGCTCCATCAGGTTGGATGGGGAGCGTCGGTGCACAGCCATTTTCAGATCCCTCCAGAAATGTTCAATGGGATTCAAGTCTGGGCTCTGCCTGGGCCACTCTAGGACATTCACAGAGTTGTCCTGAAGCCACTCCTTCGATATCTTGGCTGTGTGCTTAGGGTCGTTGTCCTGTTGAAAGATAAACCGTCGCCCCAGTCTGAGGTCAAGAGCGCTCTGGACCAGGTTTTCTTCCAGGAGGTTTCTATACATTACTGCATTAACTTTTCCCTCAATCTTGACTAGTCTACAGGTTCCTGCTGCAGAAAAACATCCCCACAGCATGATGCTGCCACCACCATGCTTCACTGTAGGGATGGTATTGGCCAGGTGATGAGCGGTGCCTGGTGTCCTCCAAACATAACGCTTGGCATTCACGCCAAAGAGCTCAATCTTTGTCTCATCAGACCAGAGAATTTTGTTTCTCATGGTCTGAGAGTCTTTCAGGTGCCTTTTGGCAAACTCCAGGCGGGCTGCCATAAGCCTTTTACTAAGGAGTGGCTTCCGTCTGGCCACTCTACCATACAGGCCTGATTGGTGGAGTGCTGCAGTGATGGTCATCCTGCTGGAAGGTTCTCTTCTCTCCACAGAGGAACCCTGGAGCTCTGTCAGAGTGACCATCGGGTTGTTAGTCACCTCCCTCACTAAAGCCCTTCTTCCCCGATCACTTAATTTAGAGGGGCGGCCAGCTCTAGGAAGAGTCCTGGTGGTTCCAAACTTCTTCTATTTATGGATGATGGAGGCCACTGTGCTCATTGGGACCTTTAAAGCAGCAGAAATTTTTCTGTACTCTTCCCCAGTTCTGTGCCTTGAGACAATCCTGTCTCGGAGGTCTACAGACAATTCCTTCGACTCCATGCTTGTTTTGTGGTCTGACATACAGTGTTAACTGTGGAACCTTATATAGACAGGTGTGTGCCTTTCCAAATCATGTCCAATCAACTGAATTTACCACAGGTGGACTCCAATTAGGCTGTAGAAACAGCTCAAGGATGATCAGTGGAAACAGAATGCACTTCAGCTCAATTTTGAGCTTGATCTCAAAGGCTGTGAATACATACTGTACGTACAAGTGATTTCGTCGTTTTTCAATTTTAATAAATTTGCCAAAAATCTCAAACAAACATTTTTAAGTTGTCATTATGGGGTATTATGTGTAGAATTTTGAGGAAAAAAAGTGAATTTAATCCCTTTTGGAATAAGGCTGTAACATGATGAAATGTGGGAAAAGAGAAGCCCTGTGAATATTTTCCGTATGCACTGTAAGTTGTACACTATTTTCTCTGGTGTAATATAAGACGGCAGTTCATTCAACCACATATTATAGCATGGAGGTGCAACACTTTTCCATTTTAGGGCAATAGTACACTAAATTGCAGCTATCAAAGCCATTGTAAACTAATCTGATATTATATCCAAAACTTAAAAGTAACATAGATTAATCTCCCAGAAACGGCAATCTTGGATTTAAAGCAAACACAGAACCTATTACTTTCCCAACTGTATTCTTAACGATTTTCCAAAACTCGTTTAAATGGGAGCATGACCAAAACATATGAACAAGAAACCCAATCTCTGTTTTGCATTTAGGGCATAGAGCCGAGTAATCAGGATTACTGTGGTGTATAATTTATATGATGAATTAAACCTTCTCCATGGTTGTCCAGGCCTGTCTGAGTGGAGTGGTGAAACAGACAGGAAGAGGCCCGCCCTCTCGGCAGATATTAGACTCAATCTCCATCCGCACAGAGTCACCGAAGCCGAGAGGGTTGGTGGCCTGGAGTGAGAAATACCTGGAGAGAAATAGGAGTGAGGAACCAGTGAGCACAGACAACAACACACCAAAATAATCAGTGACCACTTTGTTAGGCACACCGAAACTAGTGTTATTAGTATATTTAAAAGAACTTAGCAACAATGATAGCCCATAAGCTTCAAATGACAGTATCCAGTGAAGTGAGAAATGGTCTTTAACATATCTGTGTTGAATTATTATTGCCTTTGTATCATCTGGATCAGTGCTGTGTACACCTTGGTTTTGTGTGGGAACTTCAGCCTGTCTGTCACCAACAACAATGGAACGCTCTGAGGCACTTGAATCAACTTTCCTGAATGTGTAATGTAATAACATTTTGTCAACAGCCTAAAGCACAAAGCATGACATTAAATCCACTAAATTATAAATGTAGCTCCCATGTGTCGAACTCAAGGCCCATGGGAAAAGATTTCATATTATTTCTGAAAAATTAATAGGTGCGAGTGCGTGTGTGTCTTATAATAATAATATTTTCATAGGTAATAGTAGTAATGGTGGTAGTATTTAGAGTGGCAAAAAGAAGCAAAATGTCCCTTAACTTTGTTTGAGAAAAAAATCATAGTGTAGGCCTCATAGATCAATGAATCATACATCATTTACTCCAAAAAGAAAGGAAAAAGGTCAAAATTGCCACTTAAAAGTTACTTTTTATCCCCACACTAACACATTTGTTGAGAGAAACGTTTTTATACCCTTAAAATTTTAGTTAACAGGAAATTGGGAGTAAATATTCTGATATTTTAGATGATGCTATATATTTTCCCAACTATACCCAACAACCCCGTTAAGAACCAAACTACAATTTTAATACATTCTTGTTCATTTTCATGGAACTTTGAAAATTCATGTATTTTTCAACTCAAGTTTATTGATGCCAATATTTTTCTTTGGATATGATAATTATTTAAATGACTCCCAATTTCCAGTTAAATCCAATAAATTACCCCCATGAATGGTTTATATTTTTCAATATTCACGAATCCCCAAGCTTATGTTCCCGTGGAAATTTACCAAAACTTTCCTGCCACATTCCAACCTGAGTAGTTTTGGAAAACTGCAGAACTAAAAAATGTAAACAATGTTATTTATTATTTTATATGTTAACACCAAGGCAGATTGTTATCATTAAATCACTGTAAGGGGTGGAGTGGTGAAGATGGATGTCTGTTTGGAATTTGTTTGTATGGCAGCTTTTCTATTTAATCTCTTTTAATCTCTATTTAATTACTTTCATCAGATTCTTACGCCATTTTTGCATCAACATCTAGATTAAAAAAACCCTATAGCACAACCCAAAACTTAGGAAACCGAGGACCTACTTGTCGTAGAGGATCATTGCATCATTTTGAGCCTCCTGGCCGTCATACTGGCCTTTCTTAGCTGCCAGTTGGTTCTGGAAGTTATCCGCTGCCAGCCAGAACTGCAGCACATTCATGGCCTCCTCTTTTTCCATGTACTGTGAGCAGGAGACAATGTGAATGAGTTCCACTGTAGCTCTAATAATGAAGTTACTCAAAAGATGTGCTAACATAGAAGACCTGGATGTGTGTCTACACTCACCACCATTAAGTGTGTTTGGATCGTATTATGTATTGAGGAAGAATAACAACAACAAATGAACTGTTTTTTACACTGCTTTCAATTCACTGCTTTTAAAGGTAGGTGTAAGATCGAGCAGAAAGGATGAACAGACGACATGAGACTTTTTCAGCCCACATGTAGAAGTGTGAAAAGAAAAAAAGAAAAAATATTTACAAGCAGCTGGATCTTCTTACCTCAGAGAAGTAGAAGAGAGCCGACTCACAGAACAGGATGTCAGCCAGGAACACAGAGCCGCTAGTCAGCACTTCTATCTGGTATTTACAGAAGTGGTGGCTCCGCAGGAATTCACTAAAGTGCCTGGAAATCAGAAATGTGTGGGAGGGGGACAGCAGCTGAGTTTGCACTTTTATCCTAAAACGGTTTCAAGAATTGCCCTAAACTCGACAAAAACTCACTGTTGATCCATGATGGCAAAGACGACGGACTGTGCAATGACAAAGCAGTTTGGATCCACCATGCCGTCCTCTCCACATATCTTAGCTACACACAGAAGCATGTGTCATCAACAACTTTAAAATGCTTTGCTACAAGTTTGCTTTCTGTCTAAACCCTGAAGAGACAGAATCATCCTTGTTCTCTCTGTGACCACCTGAAATCAAACGATACCCCACAGAATAAACACAAACTAAACAGAAATATTGCTTTATGTGTAAAGAACCATACTTTGCATACTTTGTCGCATTTTGAGACCCACATAAAACATATTGAGCCCAATGAATAGTGTACAGTGTAGTTGGAGGCTTTTCAAATGGTAGTTCGTGGTCCAGCATAAAAACAGTGAGTAAATACATGACTTTTATGTTTGAGTCGTTTTTAATCTTGATTTATTTACCATATCGTGTAGCACCACTTGCACTGTGCAAATACAGTAAATGCCAAAATTAATGCTTTATCAATTCTGCATATTACAGTTACAGTATCCAATCTGTATTCATCTTTAAACAGTGTTATTCTATACAAAGTGTGTGTTCTGTTGCAATTCTCATTTAAAAAAATATATATTAATAGTTTATTTGTGTTGATTTGAAATGTAGCCTAATGGGAGTGGGAATACACTGGCACGGCTTAAAATGTTGGTTTTTAAAAAATTAAAAGATATTTTTCAGATCATATATTACATTGCAATGCATTCCATTTTGACATACAGTATCTTTTTATTCTTTTCATCATTAGAAATCATTGTCATAATAATTTTTTTATCACTATTTTTTAAATTTAGCTAGAAACACACTAAATATGGAGCATGTTGGAAAAATAAAATAAGGCGTGACTCACCGACGATGTCGTTTCGTGCCTGTTCTGTGATAGGGATTGGTTTCAAAGCGTCTGGAGAGATGTACCTGGTAAAGATGGTGATCGCATCCTTTTCTATACCTGCAAAAACCCACAGACACACACACATAAACGCATATAGATTAGATTTTTGCCCAAATTACAGAGGGACAAATACATGCAAAAAAAACAAGATAATTGTTATATGTTTGTTTTAATTAATTACAGATCAAACTGTAATACAGGCATTATATATTAGTCTTTTTTTAATAATTGGCAATGTTAATGTGCATTTTACTGATTGCAAACCTCAATATTTCAAATGTTCCGATTCACTGATGCTTCCTGGTGTACACTTACTTCTACGAGTCAAAGGTTTGGACAAGGTGTTTCCAAACTTTATCCATGGGGAAGAGTAAAGCCTAAAGAGTAGTTATTTAGTATTTAAAGAAAGAGTGCCCTCTATTAAAGCTGATTATTCATTTTTACCTTAACTGTGCCACTGAAAACGGTAAATACTACGTTCACCAAACCACAGCGCTCTCTTCTTAAATAAACATAAGCAGTTTTTAGTTAAATAGTAATAAACCCCAGAACCACTGCGAGAAACAAATGTATTTGCGTATGAAGTAATGTTGATTAATTCTTGTCCAATTCTTGACATTTTAGTCAAAAATGTAATAGTGACTGCCCTCTATGGGTTGAACCCTGACTGTTACAGTCACATTTTGCTATTGGCTGAGAATGGTGGTTTGTGACATTTTGGTGGCTTCTTCCATTACCAAACAGCATCGTTAGCCCCGCCCCTTCTATAAATAATTGCACCTGCAAACCTCTGCAGTTTGTGTCAAGTAGGTTGGATTGAGATAATTGTGAACAAATAGGTACAGCAAGTGTTGGGTTAGCATAGATTGTTCTCTGGAGATTTTATAGTATAGACTGGGCATGTCTTGACTGGAGCCCCGCCCATTATCAAGTCTTTTTTTGTTCTAACCCGACACATGTCAGCTACAACCTCAGGGTTTAGTCACTTTTTTAATTTTTTTTTACAATAAACAATTTTAAGATTGCCTGAAATGCAGTTATGTTCAAATCTATTGTAAAGCTCCTTAAAGCTGATATCCGGAGTTTCGGAGAAATCTATGTTTATGTACGATTCTTTTGAAATGAGAAAAAATAGTGAAGCTGTTTAGGCCGAGACATTGAGATTTTTCTCAGAAACTCCGGATATCAGCTTTAAAGAGTAACTAAACTAAATTCAAAAAATGCCTCGATTATGGGCGGGGCTCCTGGAGCAGTTAAGACACGCCCAGTCTATACTATAAAATCTCCAATGAACAATCTATGATATGCCAACGAGCTACTCATTACTCAATTAACCTCTCTATTCAGACCTATCTCAATCCAAACTACTCACCACAAATTGTAGAGCCCACAGGTGCCAGTTTTTATAAAAGGGGCGGGGCTAAAAGTGCTCGTTTGTGACACAAGATGGTCCCAAAACATCACATGAGCTTGTTCTCAGCCAATAGCAAAAATCAATTGCAATAGCTGGTTTCAACCCATAGAGGGCAGTCACTGACATTTTACAACTAAATATACTAAATTTAAATACTTTAACTAAAATATTGAGAGTTGGACCAAGATCAATCAACAGTGCTACTTCATACCACTTCACTCACTTTTCATGAGTTTGTCAGAGAGTTCTCTCAGGGTGCTGTTGGGCTGTGTCTTAAAGGGTGTCCCTGTCCTGGAGGAAGCCTGGCTGGTGGGGGTCTGTGTACGAGGCGTGCCGGGTCTGGGTCCTGCATGTGTGCTGCTGGAGTCCTGCTGCTCAGCTAACACTGTGGAGCCCTCACAGCTGCTGTGCTGGGACAGAGTTCCAAGAGAGTTCTGAATGTTCTGGTATTCGAGTCCGTCTGAAGAGGAGGGAACGGGCTCTGCCAGCGAGCTGTGCTTCACCGAGTTCAGACTGTGTGTCCGGACACTCGACCAGCTGTTGGAGCCGAAACTCTCAGCCTCCAACCAAAACTGAACTAGGTGCTCCACACCACGCTGTTCCATGAAGTGCTTATAGTGAGGCAACGCCACGTTATCCCGGAGAACATGGTCCACCGTCTTAGAGAGGCGGGAGCGAGTCTCCTGGGACTGATAGTTCACGCTGGAGTGACCTGGAACACACACATACATCTGAATCACTCGTCCATTTGTATGTAATTCACGTTAAAGGGTTGGCGTTGTTTGTTTTTCACAATAACATGTTACAAGCTTTGTTTCAAATCTTTCAGAAATTCTTGTCAGGATATAAAAGACACTAGTACCTTAAGAGCCCAATAAATGGCATGATTAGGTAAAAAAAAAAGTAGTTTAAGTCTTATTTACAACAACAATTAATGCGCAACAAACTAGAGGTGAGCGATATATCAAGATTCAAGATATATCAAGTTTTCTATTTTGAGGATATAAAAAATTACAATATTGCCGATATCAATATATACAGGTGCTGGTCATAAAATTGGAACATCATGAAAAAGTTGATTTATTTCAGTAATTCCATTTAAAAAGTGAAACTTGTATATTATATTAATTCACTACACTCATACTGACATATTTCAGATGTTTAATTCTTTTAATTTTGATGATTATAACTGAACTAATGAAAATCCCAAATTTAGTAGCTCAGAAAATTTGAATATTACTTAAAGGTCCCATATCATGATATTTTTCACCAATCTCCAATTGTTCTAAGAACCTCAAAAACACAGTATTTGAGGTTTATTTTCCCAAACTCGCCTGTTTTCCAGTTTTAGCCTCTGAAAAGTCACTTTCTGACCAACTCTACACAAACAGGCTGATTTGTGGCCTACTTATGCATATTAATGAGTGGGTGTGTCTATAGACGGGACACTGACTTCCTCCTCCCCGCACGGTGATGTAGGGCCAGAGGACGGCCCACCCTCCTACCACCCACTCCGTAGCTGAGCTCATGCAGCTTTATAAACATGAGACAGAGCGTGGGGGCGGGGCATTCGCCGGTACATACACAGCACAGCGCGAAGCTGAAATTATCACCTTCGTGGGAGTGTCTGTTTACATGTCAATCACGGCAGAGAGCTTCCTGGAGGCGTGGCTTCTCCAGCTCAGTGCTGCATCAAATTTGTCATCAAAGTGGGAACGCATCATCAAATTGGAGCGAGGAGCTTGGCTCGCCCTGCAGTAAGAAAGGAGCAAATCACCCTCTATTGCCTGAAATACTGCAGCAATGCGGCGTGGCATGGAGTCGATCAGTCTGCTCAGGTGTTATGAGAGCCCAGGTTGCTCTGATAGTGGCTTTCAGCTTTCTTCTGCATTGTTGGGTCTGGTGTCTCACACCTTCCTCTTCACAATACCCCATAGGTTTTCTATGGGGTTAAGGTCAGACGAGTTTGCAGGCCAATCAATACCATGGTCCTTAAACCAGGTACTGGCAGCTTTGGCACTGTGTGCAGGTCCCAAGTTTTGTTGGAAAATGAAATCTGCATCTCCAAAAAGTTGGTCAGCAGCAGGAAGCATGAAGTGCTCTATAGACGGCTGCGTTGAACTTGGACCCAAAGAAACACAGTGGACCAACACCAGCACATGACAAGACACCCCAAACCATCACTGACTGTGGAAACTTTACACTTGTAGTCAAGCAACGTGGATTCTGTGCCTCTCCTCTCTTCCTCCAGACTCTGGAACCTTGATTTCCAAATGATATGCAAAATTGACTTTCATCAGAGAACATGGCTTTGGATCACTCAGCTGCTGTCCAGTCCTTTTTTGTCTTTAGCCCAGGCAAGACGCTTCTGACGCTGTCTCTTGTTCAAGAGTGGCTTGACACATGGAATGCGACAGCTGAAACCCATGTCTTGCATACGTCTGTGTGTGGTGGTTCTTGAAGCACTGACTCTAGCTACAGTCCACTCTTTGGGAATCTCACGCACATTTTTGAATGGGTTTTGTTTCACAATCCTCTCCAGGGTGTGGTTATCCCTATTGCTTGTACACTTTTTTCTACCTTGTCTTTTCCTTCCCTTCACCTTTCTATTGATGTGCTTAGACACAGAGCTCTGTGAACAGACAGCCTCTTTAGCCATGACCTTTTGTGTTTTGCCCTCCATGTACAAGGTGTCAATGGTCGTCTTTTGGACAACTGTCAGGTCAGCAGTCTTCCCCATGATTGTGTAGCTTACAGAACTTGCCAGTAGACCATTTAAAGGCCTTTGCAGGTGTTAGTGGGGCACCAGGTGTCTTCAATATTGAACCTCTCCACAATATTCTCATTTTCTGAGATACTCAATTTGGGGTTTTCATTAGTTGTCAGTTATAATCATCAACATTAAAAGAAATAAACATTTGAAAGTCTGTGTGAAATGAATGTATACATTATACAAGTTTCACTTTTTGAATGGAATTACTGAAATAAATCAACATTTTCATGATATTCTAATTTTATGACCAGCTCCTGTTTGTATGTATATATATATATATATATACATAGCTTATTTTGTATTAAAATACTTGTTTTAGGAGTCGCTGCTTTCACTACTTCTCAGAACAGCATAAAAAGCACAATTTGATGGATTTCTAAGTGCTTCCTAGGCCAGAATTTCCGTTAAACAAGCCACACTACAGAACACACTCACACGTGCTGTCCCTTACAGGAGAAAACACTAAAGTCGCACACATTGTGCAGCTCTTTGTTAGTAAATGTGCTAGTGTGGCATTTTTCATCAGCAAATTTAACGTAGAATTGTCTTTCTGGTCAGACTTCATTTGAAATAAAATTATCGAGATTTATATTGTGTATCGCTATTTTAAGGAAAAATAATGTTGAGATATGAGTTTTGGTCCATATCGCCCAGCTGTACAACAAAGAAAATGTCCCTCTATTTTATAATTGAGTAACTTGGTCAAGAATGAACAAATCTTCAACTGTTAATGTTTTGTCTTCCTGTTTTATTCTCAGTTTCTGTCTCGGCCCTTGTCAGGCTCAATTTCTGTGTTTCAGTCCTCATCTGTCCACAGATGTCAAACAAATTCAGAATATTATGAGATATTTTATTATTTACGATGTACATCATCATGTGAGCATATGCAGTAACTTGAAAGGACTATAGAATTTTTAGCTACATCGGACAGCACAAATCAACACTACTTGTTCCTGAGAACCACTCCTCACATTGTTAGAATACAACTACAGTTACACAGGAGTAGTTGTGCAATTTTTACCCACGTGTCCATCTGTTTGTCTGTTATGAAACACATTACATGCATCAACTGTAATTGGCTTAAAGTGCAGGAGGAGCTTTGACTTTAATCTGTTCAGATTCCACAGCCACCTTAATATTGATCATGAACAACTAGAGTTAAATGCTGGTCTAAGCTGTTAAATGTGCAAAAATCCAATTAGAAAGAGGAGAAATATGTTTCTCAGTTTCAACATCATGCTTTTTCACTGTGCTCTAAAGTGCTGCCCTCCACTGGCTGTCACTTCCTCCTACCTTTGTTGTCAGAGCTGAGCCACAGGTTGATCCACCTCAGTCTGACTCACTTTAGCTACTCTGAGGACAACTTGCTCGTACAGTTCCTGTCAATGTTTGAACAAAGCCCTAACTTCCTATTATTGCATTAACTCCTCAATAAACCACACTTATTATAATTCCAGTTACTATTTCATTTAGGAACAACAGAAGCAGTTCCTCCAGTTTGTGTCACAAAAGAGGAAGAAAAAAAAAGTGTTTGTATTCTTCTGTGTGTCTGTTGAATATAATGCATGATGTTATCTAAAAAAATGAAAAAATAAATAAATACAAAAAATAAAATGTAAAAAACTTTGGTAAAAAATGGATTAAAACTGTTTTTTTAGAATTTTTTTTTAAAATTATTATTTTTCAAATACATGTCACACACAATAAATATCAAATAACTGTTTCCTATACTTTAACTTTCTCAAATATAAATCTTGTTCAAATATAATGCAGTATAAAAATAAATCATCACTTGTCACTTTGTGCACTAATCCCATGGCTACTCTATATTTGTAACACACTTTAATAAACATGAACTCATTCTCAAAGAAAAAAAAAATCATCTGGGGTCACTGGACATTTGTGATATTAAAATGGAATCACGACCCAAAAAAGGTGGAGAACCTCTGCCAAATATAGATCCTGTTCTGCATGTGCCTGGAATGGGTTAGAAAAGATCACCTAGAGATGTTTCTGCTAATCTGGCACATCTTAAGTTGTGTGGTCCAGCTTCATTGAGTGTTTTGTCTAACTACCACAAGACACCCTGAGCTGACACCGACCCACCGCAGGCTGATCACACCTGGGTGTGAGTCACATGGGACTGAGCGACCGCTCATTTGGCTCCATACGCTGTTTCCCCTGTCTTCTTTTCTTCTCAGCCACACCCAGTGACTGCGGCCAGATGTTTGATGGTCGTCCTCTGATGTCACCTTCTTTCAGGAGCATGCAATAAAACCTCTGCAGCTCTCCTCCACTGGGCACCCATCATTACCCTTATCTTCACCAAGGTCACCCTCACAGCCTCATTGAAGCTGAGCAGATGGACATTGGGCTGCTTTAATGTGTTCATTTGAGCATTCACCCTTTCCATCATGGATAAGGATCATGATGTTGATGTTGAGGTGTAACGAGGTATAAAAACTGAATTATGGGTAAAAACCGTTTATCTAAAATAAAACTAATTCACACACTACAGCCAGATTAATCAGTGTTCAGGGGTGATGCGCCGAAATTGCAGCCACTGAAAATTTGCGGCAGAAAATGGCTCAAAAGCATTTTGCCACCAAAAAAAAGCCGACCGGAACAGGATGTTCCGAAGACGCGAGCAAACAGCACGCTCAGCGCGCCCTTGTCTGTAAACGGGCTAACTTGTCCGAGGACTGACGGAGCGGCTGTATTTCAACACATTTAAGCACTAAAGCGTTTTCTGAGGAGCGTTTTCAGACGAGGGACGTAAGTGTGATTTACGTTCATGGGTCGTTACGTGTAGCCCTCCGTTAACATTATACGTACGTTATCCTAGTATAAAGATCATTACTTGGATTGAATTGTCTTTGTGTGCTTGGATAATAAATACAGCAGAGAAGCTGTTCTTCACCAAGAACTTCAATGCACTTTGTGTTTTCATGAGAGAACATATTTAATTGGACTTTCTTTCAGCAGCCCAGTCAGTTATAGGCCTGTATAATATTATGTAATGGATGAGTGGGGTCAAGTTACAGTTGGTTTTCGACCAAGATTTGGTGAATCCCTGGTGTTCAGGATACTTCTTCATGACATTCATTTTACGTTCTCATTTGCTTTCATAAATTATTTGAACTAAAAATGAAAAACTATTTAACCAGAGTAAATGGAGTAGTAGCTACTGCTGTAAATGCCAAAATGTGAAATGCTTGCAATGGCATTGAAATCCTAACAGAACAAGTTAAGGAAAAACTCCACTTTTTACTTCATGCTCATTTTAGCTACATTTTCACCAACAGGCCGTTGTGTTTTCCCGTCATCTCTAAACCTAGGGATGCAACAGATTAACGTGTGTTCTCATCTTTATTTACCGAGGTCGCCAAAGTGCGCCGCCTCCATGTGACTGGGCTGTTTCTTGAGGATGGCGGTGCGGCCACGGGCAAAGGAGTCCATGTTGGCGGAGATGGCGTTGATAGCCACGTGGCTCGGCCCGGCTGCTTCCTGGATGGCATTCTGGTTCCGCTGTCCCAGTGACGGAGAGTGCGGGCTGAGAGGAGCTGCAAAGGTAGAAAAGGCACAACTTGGGCAAAAGGAGCAAACGGTGTCTCCTATCTGTGAACGTGACAATAAAAATAAAACCTATTAAATGTTAAAATGAAGGAGGCATTAACACAATCATCTTTTAATGCATATCATCATGGACGGATTCTTTCAGTGAAGGGTTTCTTAGAAAGATGAATGTGGTACAGAGGCACCAGGGTGTGTCAGAGGACAGACTCCTCTGTGTGTGACTGTGTGCGCTGCCTGTTCCTTAAATACCTCCAGGTCACAGCTTTGCCTGTAGTGACAATAAATCCAGCAGTGATCAAACACAAGACAAACCTCAGCAAGCACTCAATCACTCTTTCTGTGCGGGACAGAAGGGGCTGAGAACAGAACATCTCAGACGACTAACAAGACGCTCATGTAGCATTTACAGAGGTCCAATAGCAAACTACACCAAGTGAAGCAATCACTCTTTCCTCTGTGTGAAACTCTGAGTTTCCATCTTCATTAATATGTCAAACTTACAACTGTTTGTCACCTTTTAAAAAAGTGTTGATAGAAAACAGGATCAAGCTCTTAGAAAGCCTGCAATGCCATGTTTTCACTCCCATCCTTAAACTTTCTTTTACTTTTATTGTAATTTCTTTATTTTTCCTGTTTTTCTGTAAACCTGTTTTGAGTCCCAAAAAAGAGCTATATATAATTGATGCATTATTATTATTAAATATAAAAGTAGCTTCTGAACAGCATTTGGGGTGTCAAGATCCAACAGTGATATAAGATATCGATCTGATATCAGCAAAAAGTATTAGATTATATCAGGCTGGTTCTAAAATCTCCAATAGAAACACTCTGATACATATTTATGCTTTATTGAATTTATTGAGGTCTTTTAATCTACTTGTCTTTCACTTTTTCAGTTGTAGAATATTCTTATGTTTGTTAGATTTGATGTAATAATAATAGTAAATGGGTCAGGCTTTCTACCTACTGATGAAAAAAAAAAAACCAATGATGTGATTTTTGCTCTGAATGTCAAAATGAATTTCTGTGTTTGCAACCATGTCGGAAATGAACTGAATAAATAAAAAATAAATGATTATCATTATCTGTGTGAAAAATGTCCCTTCATTCAGCCTTTTCTAACATTACACACTACAATATAAATATGATCAAATAAAAATAAAAGTATGTATGATTTGTGCATTGGATCGGTATTGGCCAAGACTTAAGGCTGTGATATCGGTATGGTATCAGAAGTGAAAAAGTTGTACTGGGACAGCCCGTGTACAGGACTATTACAACAACTATAACAACTTGATTTTTGAAGTATTAGTCCTTTCAAACTACAAATAATTACTTTATTATTTTATCTGAAACCACATAAACAATTCAATGTTAACAAAACCATTGTTTAGGATTTTTTATCTTAATTTTAAAATAAACATCAATCCATAATGGTGTTTAACATTAGTAATAGGGATGTCTCGATACAACTTTTTCACTTCCGATACGATACCAATATTGCAGCTTTGAGTATTGGTCGATACGATACGATAACCGCACAAATCATATATAATTTTAATACTTATTTTGTAGTGTGGAATGTTAGAAAAGGCTTGATTATTAAAAAAACAGACCCATTTATTATAAACCAATGGATTACATATAATTAACCTTTTAGAATAATAATCTTCTATGATTGAATAAATTAAAGAAAAAAATAAAATAGAAGATATTAAAAAAAATTAATTAAAAAAATCCAATATTAATTATATCGGAGATTTTAGATGCAGTCTGATAAAATCCGATATTCGTTTTCTGGCTGATATCGAACCGATATTCAATATCAATATCAGATCGGGACACCCCTAATTGGTAAGTTTCTGTATGATGTTGCAGTAGTGATGGTTACAGTGTTACAGCTCACGATGAGGTACAAAATGAGAACTAGCACTAAGACTTTAATAGGAGGAGAAGCCTGAACCACTAATTCTTACCCAGTTCTCTAAAGCAAGCTGGAACGCTGGAGGGTTTCAGTGAAACTTCATCCAACATTGTATTTATGGCTGACATCATCTCATTATTTCATACTTCACAGAAGTGATGATGAACTCACCTCTGCTGACTTTAGCTTCTGTCACTTTCTCAGATTCTTTGCTTTTGGCTGTAGGGAGAAATAGGAGACACAATAAGGCTTTTATAACAATACAGACTGGGACGGGATGGTTTCTTGTTATATTATGACTAGTGGTATGTTTGTTGTGACCTTGGTTTCTCTGAGCTGCTTTTCCCTCAGCTGAGTACTGTACACGCTCTCAAAGCCAAGGACACAATCTGTCCTTTCATTTTCTATTGTGTACAGACAATAGAATGAACTATTCAGAAACCATGTTACAACTAAAAAAAACTAAAATGAGAAATAAAAAATTTATTAATAAGACATATGGAACAAAGCTGTTTGTGAATGCAACAAAGGAGCTGAGTAAGCAAATACTGAAACACGGCTGTTGCCTAAAGCAGATGAGATTTAAGGTCTTAACTCTACTAGAAAGCTCTAATATTTTATGTCTTTACGCTTAAGCCCTGTGGATGATTGAGCAAGAGATGCTTCAAATGCTTTTCACATGAATCAGAACTGAGACAGGACTATAGAACTACATTCTGCCCTAAAATAAACTGATTTATAGCTTTAAAAAGGGTGGTCTCTTGGTATTTCCTCTTTTAGGGGGAACTGCAACAAAATAAATGTGTAATTAATGATCTTTTAGTTCACAACACGTCTGTCAGTAGGTTTTACTTGCTGTCGCACACCTGAATCAAAGAAATAGACACACATTTTCACTTTACACTGGTTTTTATTTATGAAAAATGAGTGTTGTTGAACTAAAACCTCTAATCACACAAAAAAACATGATCAGGACCAGGGAAGGAACAGAACAGATGGATGGCTCCTGTTTGTATGTATGATTCAGGAATAATAATGCAACAAAACTACAAAAAAAAAACCCAGCAGCATAAACAATAAACACAGATTATCCAGGATATTTACTCAAAGTGCAAATCCTGTTGTTTGTTAAGTGATTCTACAGTTGATTCATTACTGTTTACACTCGCCGTAGGCTGTTTATGGTCTGCAAACTACTCAAGAAGAATCAATCTGGCTCCCTAACTGCACTGGGTTCCTCAATGTTTATACTATGTTCGTGACAGCTGGGATGATGAACAGGGAGATCAATAACCATGGATTTATTTAGAACTGCATCGTCTTTACTGATCTTTTCAGACCCAAACTTAATTGTGTAATCCAGGGGCAACAAACTCATTTTCACTCAGGGACCAAACATGGAGCAGTTTGATCTCAAGTGGGCTGCAGATTTTAGGCGCAAAAAGAGCAAATTTGACATTAATGTGCCCTAATTTGCTTCCATATATACAATAAATAATATATACATTATGTAAGGCACCCACGATACACTAGCAATAACAATTTAGAAGAAATTTGTGGAATTATTTGTGCAAAATTTCAGGATATTAAAAAAAAGGCAGTGGCTATCCGTACGGTTACCGTATCAATATACCGACATTCTATCCGTATGCAGCGCCCCTCATTGGCCAGTTTAGGTCACGTGACTAAGACTAATCCTAGGCCTAAACCTAAGACGCTCCGTACTTGTACTTCAGTAAACATACCAATAGCACCGAGGGTTGTCCGTACAGCAAACATACAAATAAACACTTTAAAAAAAAAAAAAAAAAAAAGTGAGAATTCTTTTAACAATTTGAGATTAAATATAACTGCAGTCATGTAACATAAGCACAGGCAAAAATCGAGATCCAGCAACAGACACTTGCGACTGACGTCACGGCACATTATCATCTTGGATGATGTCGGCCCTATACAGATGCACCTGCGTGGGAGTGTTTACTTGAATAATAGTGTTATTTTTTGACTTATTGAAAGCAGCCCATGTGCGAAAAGGAATGTCGAAGGTCATCTCCGTTTGGCCTCAATATGTCGGAGGCCCCGGGTTATGTTGACACTTTACCAGAAGCAGAGAGAAGTCGGTCACTGGGTCTGATCGGCGGGAATGACCCCTACAACGTTCCTGTTGATAAATGGAATGAAGATGTTTCTTATTTCCTGGGAGTGACTTATCCTGACATTGTGAACTACCTCGTCTTTACAACAAGCTCATACACAATGGACCACATGAATGGACCATGTGGTTAAATCCAGGGTAAGAAGGCTAATTTTTCATAATTAATCTCTACTATGAGTTTGCAACGCTGGTTTTTCAGAATCTGAGCTATTTTATTGATGACATAAATGTGTGTGAAAAACAGATCTGCACACGTGGATCAATGCAAATAAACCTATTTAGTTAATTTAGTTTAGTTTCATTTAATTTCCCAAATAAAGACTTGTGTACTCCAGTCCCAGCCGTGTTAGAACACCCAAACACAGCGTTTCCTACGGTGGCTTGTTCTTCCATCATGGCGGAGTGCCGTATATCACGTGACCTGTGAGGTCATGTGGCATGGGTCTATTATTGACGAGTTTCATTCAATTTGTGTATTTGGAGAGACAAATATCCTGAACTGAATTAGATTGTTGTTTACACAATTAATCATGTTTTCTGTCATTTTTACTTTCTCCAGTGGGCCAAATTCAATGCTCGAAAGGGCACATTTTGGCCCCCGGGCCTTGCATTTGATACGTGATGTAATCGATCAAAAAATGCTGCTATTTTAACCAGCATAGCTTACATCACTTGTTTTGTATTTATCAATATGTACCTAATTGTCAGATTCTAGTGTGATTGATACAGTCCGGTGTTAGGGTTCAACTGGTGACCAAATCAACTGGTGATCAGTGTTGCTGACAGTTAACAGCAGATGGTAAATACTGCTAATTAAGCTCACAGAGTGCATTGATTCATAGAGTTTAAGATGAGTGAACATGTTTCATAACCTCAGGTTAGGGAATGACCCAGCAGTGTATAGAAATGTGTCACCAGTTAAATTGGGCACCAGCAGAACTGTAACACCGGCTCGTGTGGCCTGAGCATTATTGTTTGATTTTTTTTTTTTTTTTTTTTTTTAACTTGTGTGTTGCCTCAAATTCCGACACACGAGGGACGTGGTGTGGCATTAATAGTGCTGTGCACACATCACAGATAAACTGTGTGTGCTAAAGCTCTGCTCCGCTTCTGGAGCCGCTGTTAGCTTCATCTTCGAAATAAAACAGACGGAATGGAGGGCTTAGCAACATGCTAACAGTGTTACTGCAGCCAGCTGAGTATAAACTCATCCCTGTTGACCACATACTGTCGTCTGCTCACTTATAAGCACTGTGTGTTTCTTTTTATTTTGTCAGTCCTGTCTTCCCTGAGCCGGGGCTACGTAAACGCTGCCGCCGCCGCTCTCTTTCCTTACCTTTCCTCCTGAAAAACGACATGACGGCTGTCTCTGTCTACGTGTCCTCAGCTCACTGACACCATGTCTTCATTCAGACGCATCAGTGCTCTTCTCTTCCAGACCGGACACGGGCTTTCACCGCAGCCTGGTCGAGTGCTGTCAGATTTCAGTCCTGCTCAAGCCCACGGACAGCTCAGCGGCCATGTTGTCAATAAACGTCTCACTTCCGGGCTGGTGCGGCAGCAGCACTGTGGGAAATACCGCTTTACCATAAACAGCCAGCAGAGGGCGCTACAGGCTAACTTCTCAGAGTACACGAGTTTCAAACCCATGCTTAGATCAACATAAATGTTCTCCTTTAAAATATTACATAATCAGTGTTGGGAGTGACTAGTTATTTTTTGTAATATATTCCTTTTTGAAGTAACTCAGTAGTGTAACTCATTACAAAAGTGAAAAGTGGTAATATATTACAAGTTACAATGAAAGTAACTCAAGTTACATGCATAACTACTGAAGATTCCTTTTCTCACTGTTTGAAATTATTTGAAGGGGGAAAAAATGATCATTATAGTTAAATATAACTTATGGGGAACAAAAAAAGAGCTTTCTGCTTTTGAAACAGCAGAAGTATTTGACACAAAACTTAGATGTTATTCAAACACTATCAGTGTGATATAATTAGTGTTCTGGACCAAAAGTAACTCAAAGTAGTGTAACTCAGTTACATTTTAAAAAACAGTAATAATGGAAAACAAATATATTACATTTTAATCCCAGTAACTAGTAATGTAAATATATTACAATTTTAGAGTAACTTACCCAACACTGTACATAAGTACTACCCAGCCAACCATCTAATGACCAAGTTTAAAAGAGACATTGATGTGATTTGTTGTTTTTGTGGAACCCACCTGGAAACAGGACAACATCTCTTCTGGTCCTGCTCTTCAGAGAATGTATCATTGTTCATCTTTACAAAGACTTTGCACTGAAATGAGAGGATATTTTCTTGTGTTTTTTAAAGAAAATAATCTAAAGCAAATGTTTTTTTTGTTTTTTTTTTTGTTTTTTTTTTAAATAAACCTCTTGAGTATTTTGGCAAAATATTACATCCACAAGTGTAAGTACAGCAAACAAAAACCAACCTTCATTCACTTTCATATTAATATAATAAATTACATAAATCTCATTAAGAAATCCAAAAATAAAAAGGCTCAGAAAAACATTTACATCTAAAATATTTGATTGTATGTGAACCTCCTGGCACTCCATTTAATATTGAGCCAAAACAAAACCTCAACTAGTATTTTATTTCTTTTTTTAAAATTTATTTGGAGTGAGGTAGGTTTATGCTGATGTTTAATGGAACAAAGTTTGCAGTATGACTAATGTTTAGTCTGAACATCAAGATCAATACATGTGGACAAAGAAGTTGAGTTAAAAATAAATAAATAAATAAATAAAAAATCGTGTTACACACATTCATGAATACGGTTTTTTATTACAGAGTTTTTCTACCATAGGGTCGCCTGAAATGTTTAATATTTAATGAGAGAAAAAAAAAATTAATTAAAAATACAAAAAAAAAAAAAATGTAAAAAAACAAATTAAAACATAAATCTAGTTCAAATAAAATGCAGTATAATAGGTGAGCTGGCGCATGTTGTCACTTTGAGCCCTAATTCTGGCCTACTCTATATTTTTAACGCAGTATTACAAACATTATCAAAAAATAATTCTAGGGGGAAAATATGTGTCTGGGGTCACCAGAAATGTGTGATATTAAAATGGGGTTACAACCCAATAAAGGTTGGGAACCACTGCTTTAGCCACACTTGACAAAAACAAATAATTTGCTTTAAAAAAAAAAAGGAAAAAAAAGAGCATTATTTAAAAACACGTTTTCCATGGCAACTGTGGAATCTCTCACCCTATATAAGCAATTAGTGTGTGTGTGTGTGTGTGTGTGTGTGTGTGTGTGTGTGTGTGTGTGTGTGTGTGTGTGTGTGTGTGTGTGTGTGTGTGTGCGTGTGTGTGTGCGTGTGTGTGTGTGTGTCTAAGGTGTTGGTTCCCATGCATGAGCCTCAGCATCTTATTTATTCTTTTTGTCTCCTTGTTTATTTCTGTGTGGCATTTTGCAGCAAATTTAACCTATAATGGTCTTTTTGGTAAGATTTTATTGAGTTGAAAAAAATCAAGATTTATATTGTGTCTCGTTATTTCGAGAAAAAAATATTGAGATACGAGTTCTGGTCCATATCGCCCAGCCCTAATGCCCATACATTTGGACCTACTGTATGGTTATTAATGGGAATAGTGTGTGAATGATCATGGTACCATGATCAGGATCATTGATACAGATAACTGACAAATATCTGACAAAGAGGATATTTAGGTCTTGGTGTAGGTTTTGCTCTTGTTTATCATTTATTCTGATCAGGCATATTTCCACCCAACATTGATGGAGTGCGACCAGTACAACAGGAAGTCAGGGCAACCGTGGCTCCGCCCCTTCTGCAGGTGTCACTGGTCACAATTTTATGACTGAATTGTTTTGTGTTAGCGTGTATTTCAGTATTAGTTCTTAACAAAAATTTAAAGAGAATTTACAAACCTGCAAATCCAACTGCAGCGGTGGTGGAAGGCTGTTTTTGATTTAATCTAACAATAAGCAGTTAGATCAAATCTGAGTCAATCAGAACACCAAGGTTCTAGCGTTTTCCACCTGTTCTTTGATCACCTCCAGTTTAAGTCACTTATTATATAAATTAAGAGGCTCTTAAACTACAACACAAACATGGAACAAGAACAAAAGAATAAATATTTACATGTTTATTTGTTAAATATAAAAATATAAAAAATATATCTGTGAAATTCCAAATGATCTAAAACCAACTATTGAACATACAGTATATGTATTTACATGTATAAGGATTCACTTCTTGACAAAAAAAGTCCTGATTCTTCGGAAAAGCCTTCGAATCCTCTTCACCAAAGAACGTTTTTTTGTTCCACTTGAAGACTGATCCAGAACTTGATCATTTGTATGAGTGGGAACAGAAACCAGGTCCACATCAGTTACAGGAGGGAGATCATATGAAGCTTCTTCAACCAAGGCATCACAACTGATTGAAAGTTCTTCTTCTGGCAGAGTCACATTGAACATATCCCAGGATGTAGCGGCCAAATTCAGTCTGTCACCATCGTTTGATTCTGTCACACAGGCTTGATCCAGAACAGACTCTTCACCAGATGCAGGGCAGGTTGTGTTATCAACCTGTGAGGAGGGTTGATAGTGTCTGCTGGTCTCCTGCTGGTTGAGGTGGGATGTGGTGAAGAAGTGGTGAAACTGAGCCTGACAGGGAGAGATCCTTTCATCTCCATCCAAGCGCAGGAGATGCTTCAGCAGGTCGACAAAGGCTTTTCTGTCCTCAGCCTCACCACTTTCTTCTCCTGGATGAACCTGCATTTTAATACAAGACACTGGTTATTACACAAGCTCACACATCAGGCATATCAGTGAGTAGTTTATGGTCAGGATATCTCACAAGCTTCATGGCAGTCAAGACTTAATAACAGGACAGTGAATAGATTTGGACACTGCATGAATTTACATCAGATTTTGTTTAAAGGAAATTTCTCATGCATCATGAATAGCATTTTCCAAATAAATGATCTAGAATATTTAAACAGTAATCTATGTCATCCATGTTTTAAGAGTTATTAAACTTAAAAACTTGCTTTTTTTAAATTGACAAAAAACAAATGTTTAAATAGAAAATGTTAATTCAAAACTTACATTAACCAGATCATCCAAAGAAGAGAACTCAACGAAACGTTGTTCCTCCTCAGGTACGATGTTGTTCGCAGCTTCATATTCCTCTGGTGTCTGGGAAAACAAGATGAGTGTCATGAAGTTCATTGTAAAGTTAAACTTTGGTGAACTCAGGTTTGCCGAAAAAAAAACTTCAGTTTTACCATCAATCGCCATTTTGGGCTTCTCTCAGCCTCACAAAAGAAGCTCCTGGTGTGAACCCCGGCCTGGAGCTGGTCATCCTTTGGTAGACCAAGAAGCTCTGAAACACGCTTCATCATCTGATAATCGCAGGACACAGACAAGAGGTTTTCTCCAATGTAGAGGAATGTGAGCAAACAACCCAGGCCCCACACATCAATGGCCTCGCTGAAGGGAAGGCCAATGGAGACTTCAGGAGCCCTGAGGAGCAAGGACACGAGTTAAGAGTGAGAATCTGTGACCAACATATCAATACAATACAATACAGGTTTGTCATAACCACAGCTAAGCCATGTGAGGAGAAATCCTCCTACCTGTATCCTAGAGGCTGAATGTCAAGGCCAGGCTCCATGCTGGAAGTTGTAATAGCCAGACCAAAGTCGATTAGTTTGACTTTCAATGGCTGGATCTTCCCACTGACCACCATGACATTGTCAGGTTTTATGTCAGTGTGAATGATTCCAAGGTCTTTCAGGGAATCTAAAGCCACCAGTAGCTGCAGAAACAAGATCAGAAGACACAGGATTAGAATAAACATTGTCTGTTTGCTGTATAGGCTTTACACCAATCTGATTGGCCTTTCACCAACAAATAAGAAAGGGTTTGAAAATACATCATTTCCGCTACTTGACTTCCGTCATAGTCTAAGTAGAAGTAGAAGTAACCCTAACCCTAACCTAACCCTTTTGCTGCTGGTCAGATGAAATACCGATCAAGACCAGACGTTAAGTTACAATTCAAAAATGAATGAGAAGAAGGGGGTGTATCTGTCTTTAAAGGGGGTGTACCCGCTTACAAACCAAAACGCCCCTTTTTGCTGCTGGTCGGATGATATTGCATTAATTTGTGGTTAAAAGGTCACACACACACACACACACACGCACGCACGCACTCACGCACACACACACACACACACACACACACACACACCCACACTCTGACAACAAATATTATAAACTATACCTGTTCAGCAATAGAACGGATTTCACTCAGACTCAGGTACTCCCACTCTCGGTTTTCCATTAGAGTGTAAAGGTCGATGTCCAGAATCTCAAATACCAGGCAGTTATAGTTCATGTACACAAAATGCTCATAAAATTTGAGCAAATTTGTGTGGTCAGCATCAAGGACACTGATTAACTTCAGCATGGAAATCTGTCAAAAAAAAAAAAAAAGAAAAAAGAAGAAGAATCCACAGTTTGATTTAAAATACATCATCTGGTTCCAACAGGTCTTAGATAATCTTATATTGTTATTTTGCAAATATCAAAAAAGTGCAAATGGTAACAAAGTTTGTTTTCAGTGTTGGATTAGATATGAATAAATATCTAAAGTAATAGGTACAAAAGCTATATAAACAAGTGTAAATCAGCTTTACATTTACATGTATATTGATATGATATGTACATGGAATATTAGGTTATGAATAAATAAAAATAGATATGTTTATTCCCAAAATTGCATTGAAGAGAACAGAAGTCCTGAAATGTACATTGCTATGTTGAAGTAATTACACATTAATAACAAAAAATATTCTTCATAGAGTTTAGAAGTAGCAAAACCTGAGCCCTCAAATATGATAGAAGGTACAAACAAGTACCTCATGCTCAAGATCTTCTTCAAAGCCCTCCTTGATTATTTTTACAGCCACCGTCTCATTGTTGCTGAGGTTCTGGCACTTGACCACCTTCCCAAAGTTGCCTTCACCAACACACTCCAGGATGGAGTAATCCACAGTGCTGCTGTGGAGAACCTGAAGTTCAGCTGCTGCAGTAGAAAGAAAGAACAGAGGGTGAGTATAGACTAGTTCAGTCTGTGTATGTGTCTGTAGTGGACAACATATTTTCTCCATAATTGTATTGTGGTTTCCACAGTCAGTGATGGTTTGAGGTGCCATGTCATGTGCTGGTGTTGGTCTACTGTGTTTCCTTAGGTCCAAGATCAACGCAGCCGTCTACCAGGAAGTTTAGAGCACTTCATGCTTCCTGCTGCTGACCAACTTTATGAAGATGCAGATTTCATTTTCCAACAGGACTTGGTACCTGGAAGAGACTCAATGCAACTCATACAACAGTTAGTAATTTGATTGGAAAAGAGACGTCACATTCCATGAGTGCTGATCAGGGTTGGGGTCAATTAAAATTGTAATCGTGTAATTGATAATTAAGTACAATTTTTGTTTAATTATAATTGTAATCCCATTTGAAAAATTATGTTGCTGTTGTAAGAGTAATTAAACTGTAATTGAATTCAGAAAATGTAATTTTGTAATTGTAATTACCACGTAAATTCTATAAAAATTGTCAATTATAATTTGACACAAAAATTAAAGAACCATGTTACAGTTTTATGCACAGTTTTACACATATGTAGTTAACAATTATGAAAATATTTTTCAAATCCAGCTTTTCCACATTTTACCATTAAAAAAATATAAAAATTGAGGGGTACACTGACACATAAAAGGCTCAGATGCCCACGACAAAAATATTCGAAGTTATAGTTTCATTGATTAGGAAGCCTAACAATGTAACCAATGGATAGGAAATAAATTAGATGATAGAAATAAATTTTTAGTGTGTTTTAGCTGATTTAGGACCTGTTATCATAAGAGATGCTAACAGAAAGCTAACACAAGGTTATTTATTTCAAGCTCAGTAATTGTGATTGGACTTTAGTAGTTGAAAACACAATTGTAATTGACTTTCTGAGGATAAAAAATAATTGTAATTTAATTGTGATTAGGAAAAAATACTGCTCACTGTTATTGTAATTTAATTGTAATTGAACATGGGTAATTGAAAACGTAATTGCTGATATAGATCAACAACAGCACTGGGACTTTATACAGACATTAGTCAACGGTCAGTTAGGAAACGTTTATGTGTTGCCTGGCAACAGCTAATATCACACTTGAGGTGGTGCTGTTGGGTTAAATATCAGCACTGGTATGATTATCAGAATCAGAATCAGAATTCCTTCATTAATCCCAGGAGGAAATTACTTTTGTTACAGCCACTCAAGAAATAATCACAAATAAAAGAATAAACGTTAGAAAGAATAAACGTTAAATAAGTGTATACAGTAATTAAGTAAAAGACTGTTAAAAATAAGGATTAGAAAGATACAGATATTTACAACAATCAAATCTACACCAGTGCTGATATTTCAGCACACCAGCACTCCCTCTGGTGTGATATTGCTTAATTATCCATCTCAGGAATAAAATACAGGAACTATTTTTATGAGGAGACATAAATACTTGCTGCTACACCACTGTAATAACACACACTTTCCAGTCTAAAGGCCCTCTCTAAAGTATAAAAGCCCTGTTTGTCATTGAGTCTTTCTTACTTGCAGCAGCTGAAGTTCCAGAGAACAGAAATTGGGACATTTTCCACTCAGATGCTTTAAAAGTCACATAAACAGTTGTCTTCACAATGCTCACTAACTGCAACTGCTCTGTCTTCACTGACAGCTCGTTTTCATCTCATACCTGCTCCTGATTGGTTGAGGACGTAGTGCCCTCTGCAGCCAATCAGATACGACTTCTCATCGGTTAAAAAACAATCACGTTGTGATGGAGAAGCCCTATGCTAATGACCTAATGCCCCGTTCTGAAGTGCATACGATATAGTAGGTGTAATGTAGTGACATCTATCTGTGCTTATTTTCCGTTTATTCCCGTTCTAATTCAATAATCTAACCAAATACACATAGGCGAAGTCTTTAGTTGTTTTCTCCTCCAGTAGAGGGCAGTAGTGCAGCCTCAGGTTAAATCAACCTCATAGAGAAACAGTAGAAGAAGAAAAAGGAGGCGGAGCTTGAGGTTTGAAATTCTCGGGGCTTGACAAACCGGAGTGAAAAGACTTAATAATATGGAGGACCAAACCTGAAAAAAATATAAATAAATAATAGTATAAATAAATTTAAGACATTTAATTATTTATTATTATTATAGATTTATAATAATTATAGATTGTGATTTCTGGATTTTTCTTTTTAGGTTATCTCTCATACAGTGGACATGCACCTTCCATGAAAATTCCAGACCCCTCCATGATTTCTAAGTGGGAGAACTTGCAAAATAGCAGGGTGTTCAAATACTTATTTTCTTCACTGTATATATATATAAAAAAAAAACAATTATGGATTTGATTTCTAATTAATGTTGATTATTGAACTTCCATTTAACAACAGTAAGCTGCTGAATTAATTGATTACAATTTGATAAATTTAATAAGAAGAATGGATTATTAATAGTCTAGAATAATAAAATCAAGATCAATTGATTTTATTTCCACCACCACTAGAGTCCCTGTTGTTTTTGGTCAATAATTATTATGCTTAAGTATTATGTTATGATAGCATTTCAAATGTTTTTAATGATGATTCTAAGTTTTTGCTGCCGATTTTAATGTTCTCATTGATTTTTAAGCTGTTTTCTGTTGCACTTTTTAATCATGTAAAGCACATTGAGTTGTCTTGTGTATGAAATGTGCTATGCAAATAAATTTGCCTTGCCACACCTAATTATTCTGCCCTTGTTCTTCATTTTTATTTCATTTATTTTATTGTGTTTAGTGATATTTCCTATCCTCTTCTTGCTTCTATAATAAACCTCATTTCCCCACCGTGGGATGAATAAAGCTTTCTATTCTTATCATAGCAGGTGAACACTTTGTTCAACTATAAGGTGACCAGACGTCCTGATTTACTTTACCCACATTGCCTTGTATGAATGGGTATGAATTGTGCATTAATATTGGTGGTGGTCAGAAGGTGTGAAAAAAACAGTCACACTTCTGTCAGTATGCCCCAGGGCACCTATGGCTACATTGTAGTTTGCCACCACTGTGTGTGGAATGAAAGATTAATGCACATCAATGTAAAGTGCTTTGAGTGTCTATGAAAAAGCGCTATATAAAATCCAATGCATTATTATTATTATTACTATTATAAAAACTGTCAATTACATTTTAATTTAACAAAAACCTGTGGAACCATGTTACAGTTCTATGGCTTACACATACATAGTTAACAATTATTAAAATGTGTTTTCAACTTTTCCCAATATCTGTCAGTTGTCCCTAGTATCATTTGACCATTTATTTAAAAATAGAAACAGATAGAAAATAGGCCCAGATGCTCACACCAAAAATATTAATACCGATATTTAAATGGTTAAGGAAGCCTACAAGGTAACCAAGAGATGAAAAACAAATTAGATGCTAGGTAATATTTTTGATTGAAGACATGGGTCAAAATGACCTGTTATCATGAGATGAAGTGTAAGGTTTTCTCTGCCTTCTTCCCAGATCTTTTAGTTGAACAGCTCTGAGGACAGATGACAAGAGTAATACTATTTAAATTAAGTTCATAAATGGAATAAACGTTACAGTTGTAATTGTAATTCCATGCCAATTACAACTAGAAACAGTTTTTCTTTTTCTTTTCACAATTATAACTTATAATTCTGATTATAATTTACCCCAATCCTGGTATTTATAGATGACAGTAATAAAAATGTTTCAGTCTTGTTTTGTTGAAATAAGATGATTTATAAGATAATCCGTTTGACTATTTTTTACAATTTATTTACAAGAGAACAATAATTTGGCATCAGGAAATTCTGAAACCAAGTCCTGAAATAATGACACTTTTTTTTTTTAAATACACATCTTTAATTCTGAAATACCTGAATTAACTGTTAGGCTGAGTCATTTCAATACATCACCACAACAGGAAATAAGAGGTTTGTGGATTCAAAGTAATAATAGCTATAACTGCATTATAAATGTGGCGTTCCGACCCAGTATCGATATCGGTCCGATATTAGCCAAAGAAAATCGGATCAGATTACATTATATGATATTAGCACTCTGTCCATTCCAGCAACTGACAGAACTAAATACTGACAGTAAAAAATAACTGAAGTGACTGATTTAGGGAAATGGGCATCTCAACAAAGCAAAGGCTTGTTATTGAAAGCTTCAGCTGAAATATAAATTCAATGTCAGTGCCATGATTTAACTGTATTTGAATAAAATAATCCATAAACCCTTTATTCTAGGTGTATTTGATTTCCTATTGAGTCACAAAAAAAAAAAATCACAGTTTGTATTATGTGTTTATTGGCTTTGATTTAATAATTTTCTAAATGAAAAACATTAGATCTACATTAACATGAATAAATGACTAAATAATCATCCTACTATCTGCCAGATTTGTAAAATTTAAAGAAGCTCTGTTGCAAACATAACTCCTGTGTTCTTCAGTCTCGTCCCACTCCGTGTGTTTCTTTCGGCCTGTCAATGCGATACACAAACTCAGCTGGCAGGAAGTAGCCCACATACTCCACGCTGTCTGGTGTGGTGTCGATGTAATAGTGGCCGCCTTCTCCGTGGTGGCTGAAGCAGTGAGTGTGTTCCACACGCAGATCCAAACCCTGAGTGCACAGACGGAGGAGGAAATCATTCATCAAGTCCGATTTAGTCTCCTTTCAGTGTAGATCAAGTGTGTACTGTATGTTTTACTTACAGGGTCTCTGGACACCAGCACTGATTGGCAGATGAGCGGAGCGCTGACCTCAAAGTGTTGGAGCCACTTGTTGACGTCATCGTTAGTGTTGAGAGGGCAGACGGAAAACTCTCTTGGCTGTCGATGAGCCGATCCAGAATACATCAGGATGTGTAAAAGTGCCGGTGATCTTTGGCCCTCATTTATCAACCGACGTGCGTTCGACCCAACTTTGGTGTTTATCAATTCTGACGTGAGCGTACTCTACAATCTACAGTCAGGTCTGACCTCGTGTACGCAAATCTGAGTGGATTTTTTGCTGCAGCACAGGAAAAATGGACTGAGTCTGAAAATAAAGTATTAAACCAACCTCAGCTGTCATTTCAGCATAAGCAGACACATTCAGAACAGATAAAAAATGTTTATGAAAAAAAAAAAAAATAGAAATGATTTTTTTTTTTTTAAAGCCCACATTATTACCAATTAGGGATGTAACATTTAATCGTAAGGCAGTTAAAAATCGATTCATTGGTATCACGGTTGATATCGATTTTCTGAAAATTGAATCGCAGTACTTTTTTATATATCTATTTATCCTTCTCTTGTCCAAATGCTGAGGCGGCGGGCGGAATCTGCTACTACTTTCTTTCTGGCCGCCTTCTACTCTTAAATATGTTCATAAATGATTTCTTACCCCTTTAGCATCGAAAGCATATCTGTAATATTACGTGAATATCTGTAAAAGTCACGTTTTTCTATTAGCTCTGTCTGCTAGCATAGCATCTCTTCTTCACTGCACAGAATATCTGCATGCCAACCAACCACTGGTTTACCAGCGCCCTCTGCTGATCCAAACAAATATCTGACCTAAATACAGGGCAATGACTGTTTTTTTTTTGTTTTTTTTAAAGTCCAATTGTTAAGGCACAAAATACATTTTCAGTTGCACTTTTAAAAAGAAAAAGAACTATTATGCAGTTTTTCATTGTTTATTATAGAACCAGAATATAAATTAATAGGCTTCTTCTTCACTTGTATTATTCCTTTATTTCATTCAGGATTTATTTTTAGTTAAATTGCATTGTTTTGAATAGTTTATCAAGGGATTCTTTACAGTATTTTCTAGTTTTTTCCCAAAAAAAATAAAGGAATATTTTTCAATCATCATTTGTCTACAGTCCCATTTTGTAAAATAAATCATGAGAGAATCGTATCGTGAACCCAGTATCATGAATCGAATCGTATCGGGAGTTGAGTGAATTGATACATCCCTATTACCGATACCACTTTTTTGGCTTTTCTTCAACACTGAAAAACCCTGCTGGGGGTGCACAGGATCGCGCTCGCCAGCCTGACTCGTCTTCTTTTTCTTGACCAAAATGTATAGAATTGTCTTGATCAAATAGCAGGGTTTTACGCTTTTAGGCTGTGGATGAGTAACATTTCATTGAACCCACTTTTAGCCATTGGTTAAGTTAGTTATTGAGAATTGAATTCAAACCTCAGCCCGAGTCCGTTCTAATACGGAAACGCTGCTCACTGTCTCCGTTATTCTCTACACAGGGCGTTAAAAATGAGTTCCTTAAATTCCAGTTTTGACACTATGGAAAAACATGTTTGTTTTTCTTGACCTCAGCTGTGAAGATGATTTTTGTCTCATAAACGTTTATTTTCACGCCAGTGTTTGTTTGACCTCAGTGGGCGGGGCCTCCAAAGCAGGAATATTTGAGGGTGTAACATGGGATTGGTCAGATACGAATGTTTCATAAATCACACGTTGGTCATGTCGTACGACACAATGTGCACTCAGATTTGCACCCGTTTTCACGCATGGTTGATGAATGAGGGCCATTGTGATTTACTGTGATATGATATGTTTACCATGATGTGGATTTTGGCCTTTCCTTTCTGGATGACGAAGGTTCCTCCAAGAGCCAGACTTTTATCAGGGTAACAACCTTCGAGCGTCGTCCTCAGAGCCGTAACCAAGCTTTGGTTCCCGGTTCTCTTTTTGGCCCGTACTTCAATGACCTAATGATGGTCAGGGTGAAGAGGCCTTTTGTTAATGTTTATACCCCAAACGCACACAGGTAATGGGACAAAGTTCATGCTCAGCAACTTCTAACTACAAGAATAATTATTGATGGTTAATAAGTATGGAAATGTGTTCATTATTTACTGACATGCAAAAGCACAAATGACTTGAAATGTTTTTAAACTGAATTAAAAAAAATTGGCACCTTTCCAGGTTTTCCTTCACATGCAAACAGATTACCCAACAGCCCAAAGTGGCAGTCAGAGAAATGGTCGCTGTACTTCTTTTGCAGACACTGTCCATCCGCTGGGTTAATGGAAGAAAAATAGCTGCTATTGACTGTAGGCTGTCCCTCCTTTTCTGTCAGAACCAGAGGCATCAGCTGCAGACAGGAAACACCATTAAAGCAATACGCAAACAATCACATGAAGGCACTTTATGATTGGTTTAAAGATTGATAATATAACTGTTACTAATATGTGGAAAAAAATTATTTGGAGACATTTATATCAACTTTTAGCCTTTAAAGGTCCAGTATTATGTTATTTTTCACCCATCTCCAATTGTTCTAAAAATACCAACAACATAGTACTTGAGGTTTATTTTCCCAAACTTGCCTGTTTTCTGGAGTTTTAGCCCTCTGAAAAGTCACTTTCAGAGCGCTCCTAAAAACAGGCTGTTTTTTGGGCCTTCAGATCATCCTATAAAGGCGATACAAGGCGGTGTAACGTCGACTAAAAATGGAACTGATTGTGACCACACGCGCTGTGCCGCAGAGAAGTAAACTCTCAACTATCAGCTGACTCAGAGGTTTCAAACACTCAGATGAGCAGCTACACTACTTTCTTGTCCTCCACGCCTCTTATGACCACATGATTAGTCCATTTAAGATGATAGTCCATTGTTTTGTCCGATCGTTAAGTCGCATTGGGTCACAAACACGTCACATTTTCCCATAAAGGTGATACAAGGCGGTATAATGGCTACTGAAAATTAAACTGATTGTGAGCGCTCTTTGATTCATCTATAAACTGGATTATTTACATACTAAACATAAAGATATTAACTGTAATATCAACCTGCCTCTGCTATATTTGTTTTACCTGTGAGGTAGTTTGAGAGGGAGGAGCTCACATTCTTATATAGGGTAGGAGGAGCCAGGATTGTCAGGATAAAGGAGAAAAATCCAACTTGCCTGTTTGGAGCTGACTTTTTACAAAATGTGGAATAACAAGGGAGGGAGGAAACAGAAATTTTTCCAACTGTGGCAGTCTGAATAAGCCTTAAGAAATGTAAATCACTGTAGCAAAACCATTATGAAGAGAATTTTTTTATAATACTTTAAACATGGGAATTGCCTTTTTGGAGATTTCAGCCAATCAGTTTCCCATACTCTGTTGATATCATGTCAGGTGAACTTATTGTATTTCTGCTTTTATAGAAAGTCTACGGTGGAACAGCATTTCAATCTGATGTGTCAGTGCTTTGTTACGTGTCGTCCAGTTCCTTGGATGTTATGATGATGGTTTTGATCTAGCATTTACCAGGAAATAAAAAAAATAAGACTTGGAAAATGCCAGACGGTGTTTGGATGCAACTATCAGCCATTCTGCTACATATCCCTGCATGCCTTCCAGCTAAACAAAGAAGACACCTTAAAATAGCTACAATCGGAACAATGGAATGCCTTTAACCTCATAAAACCAGTAGGAGTTACATGAACGAAGCATTTCCTTGTTTGTCAAACATGGCAACCTCCACAAGCGTGTGCTAGAATTGCTTTTAATTTCATATGCAGGTCATAAATCGCCTCTCATTCTAAGGAGGTCATGACTTCGACGACATTTGTTTGTTAGCAGGATAACATCAAAAGTACTTAGATTCCATTTTACCCAAAGATAGACCTCACACAGTGAATGATTACATTAATATTGGAAGGGATCCGGATCAATATACTAATTGATCCGTTTTAGAAAAATCAAAAAAATCCCTATCGCTCAAAATTGGTTGTAAATTGTAAATGACTGAGCTTAATGAAATTTGATTAATTTATGTCAGGTTAATTCCTCAATTCCCCCACGAGTTTCAGCCCATTGTATCCGAATTGCACATTTCATTGTACTTAAAATAAATAAATAAATAAATAAAAAAATGGGGGTTCCCATACATTTGAACCTACTGTATCATTATAAATGGGACAGAAATGTCTACCAAGCCTTTAAAGTGTGAATGATCATAATACCATGAACAGGATCACTGATCCAGATAACTGTGATTATCTGGCAAAGAGGATATTAAGCACTTGGTGAACATTGAGCTCTTATTGCCTCATATTCCTATTAGTAAAGTTTGTCTTTTTGCCTTTCTGAATTGAGTTGTGTATCCTTTTAAAATCACAAAAATGTTGGAGAACTCCTAATGACATTTCCAAATGGTCCATTTAGTGGTAAGCTTTTGCTTTGTTCAGAATATTCCCACCAACTACCTCTGCGTTCATTCCCACTATCCTGGAAGGGACTGCTGCTGCACCAAGGATAAACGCTCCAGGCAGCTCCAGCTCCTTCGACACAGAGTTCATGTTGTATTCCTGGGAGACACAAGAAGAGAACATAATGTTTTAAACAAACCATTCACCTGCATGCACATGGGTTTTAGTGCCTTTAACCCTCCCATTATCCACAATTATTACTAACACACTTTACCCTTGGGGTCAATCTGACCCCAGGAATATTTGCCTCCAGAAAATGAGTGAATCAAGTTTTAGTGTCAGGCACTTTGTTTATTTGTTAAATACATAAATAACACTTGTCCTGAATGTGATTTACTTTAAAAACTACTTTCAGCAACTTAGAGCTGCCCTGTAAAAAACAACACTACATAATTTAATCACATTGAGTGGTGACACTATGGATGAAAAGGGAAAAAACTTCCAAACACCTTCGAAAGAGGAACTATTCTTGAACTGGAGGAATGCTAACAACGTCTGGCAGGGAACAAGGCCAACACAAACAACGATAGAGAGGAGGAGGAATATAAAAAAAACAAGACAACACTGACTACAGATGAGAATACACAAAAAAGGACTGTTCAGAACAACTCAAGAATGTTTGACCAGAGAGACATGTAAACCCATGTAAATTTGCGATGGTAAAACAGGGGACGGGACCCAGATAAGCAAATGCTTCTCTCGTCTCCTTTTTCGGCATGTACAAAAAAAAAAAAAATGTAAAAAAAAAAAAAAAGTGAATGTAACCATGTCGGAAATAAACTGAATAAATAAAATAAATAAATAAATAAAAATTTCAGCGTTAATGAAGGAAAAAGTCAAGTGACACAAAATGTTGTTATTGTGCTGCTAGTGATTAATAAAAGAGTCTTTGTGGCTCCACTGACTTTGACCCATTATTGTTTTTCTTGTAAAACTATTGATAAAAAACAAATGGTTTATATCACTTATTGCCATTTTGAGGAAAAATATAGAGATATGAATGTTGGTCCATATCACCCAGGCCTAATGTAATCAAAGCAGTAACGTTTTATCTTGTAAAGGATATTATTGTCCAAACTGTGTGAAATGAGGGGTTCACACACTGTTTAAAGTAAGATTTTATTAACATGAGTGTGTTGCCTCAATAACAAATAGAAATCACTAGACTGATCTGCTGCCTTAAAGTTAAACAAAGTAAAAAGACTGTGTGTGACTAAAATAACATGTCAGCCCTTTTGTTTGATGTTAATTGTACTTGGAACCAGTTTGATAATTTGTTTACATACAATTTTAAAAAAATTTGAAAATGATCTTGTCTTAAATGATCTTTTATTCCTTTTTTCCATTTAGGGTGATGATTATAAGTAGGTGACTTTAAAATAGTCTAAATTATTTGAATGAAAAAAAATCGTGATTTTACCAAGTATAAATTGCGATTTTTCCTCATATCGCCCACTCCTACATGTGTGTATGTCTGTGCTAGACATTAACTTAAGTTAATTAAAACTCTTGTTCAGCTACTACCAGTGTTATGAACACTGGTAGTAGCTGAATTACACTTGTAGGTTATATCAGCATAAATACATAGTAAATGAAACAAATGCCATGTCTAATCTAATGTTCATTTGAACTGTTCTTATTTGATTATTATTGTATGTAATAGTGTATTTCTATGGACATTGAGTCTGCTGCTAAGACATTTTCATTTCTAATTTCTGGTTGATTAAAACTAGCATTAGGAGGACACAGTGCAGGAAGAGCCGCTGGCATGGAGGTGAGGACATCAGTCTTAAGGTATAAATCAACGGTAAAACAGGCCAAAGCCATGTTAAAAAGGACACATTTTTTTCTCCAGAATGCATCAGGTCACTTAAGTCTCATTCTTGTCATTTTCTGAAACTTGGCAGCCCTGTGATAATTATATGCTTGATCAATTGTATCCGTCACATTAGGAAAAATTGTGATATATGAAGCAAAAAAAGTCAACCATTGTTTTTTGAAGGCAGTGGCTATCCGTACAGTTTCTGTATCAGTATACCGACATTCTATCCGTACGCAGCACCCCTCATTGACCAGTTTAGGTCACGTGATAGGTCACGTTAGGTCAAAACCTAAACCTAACCTTCCCTAACCCAAAAACATATCAATAGCCCCCCCGGGACTGTTGGTACATTTTCCGTGTCAGGATGGCCAAGTGGTCTAAGGCGCCTGACTCAAGAATTCGTCCTTCTGCTGCCGTAGGTTTGAATCCCGCTTTTGTCACATACATTTTTCATTTTAACTTAACACGACAAATTCCACCTCGAAAAATACATATACAAAAAAAATAAACATTTTGGGTATTTCCTGGGTTAGGGCTCAGGATGGTTTTAGGGCTAAAATAAAAGGGTAGCTAAAAATAAATATGAGATTAAAAAAAACTGACGGAACTTTAAGTCACGTGGTGCACCTATCTACGGTGGCTGGGAAGTGTCAGGCTTCTGCAGAGCTTGATGAGGAGTTGATCATTTGAATCAGGTGTGTTGGAAGAGGGAAACATCTAAAACATGCTGGATAGTGGCCCTCGAGGACCAGGATTGGGGACCCCTGATTTATAAGGATCCCCATTATACCCCACTATATACACACTACACACAAACCAAACCACCCCTCAACCCAACAGATGTAGTTTAACAAGTCTTTTGAATTTTTCCACATTTAAAGTGAGTTTGGTGTGACCAGGCAGTGAGTTCCATTCTTTCATAACCCTTTTTTTTTTTAATAGACAGTGAGTCTATTGATACGTTTTCATAGACACTTTCTTTTGGGAATGATAAACATTGATTGGGGTCAAAATGACCCCAACGATAAGAGGAGGTAACAAATAAAATGAAAGAACACCTTATCTTTTTGCACCAAAGGGACGAGATAGGGTACACCACCAACATCAGCAATGCGGGGGTTTCCACACAAACCTGCAGGACATAAGGTGACCAACTCTGAACACATACACATGTTTGTTTTATTGAGTAATATAGTTGTGCAAGAGGGAGGTAGGGAACGGACCTGGGACTGGAAACGTAAAGGGTTCTTTGGTGAGATCTGGACAGTCCACAACACTGACCTCAACTTCTGCAAAGTTGCTTTTCAGTCCAGTTTGTAACACTGCACAACACAACAACAACAACAGTGTGTGTTTAACAGCCCGCCTGTGTCACTGTGCACGTGTGTGTGTGTGAGGGGTCCTCACCGTGTTGGAGCTCCTCCAGGGAGGGCGCGTGCAGCTGGATCTTCTCGGTGGTGCTGGTTGTGTCCATGATGGTGTCAGAGTCTGACTGTGTGCTGTTAACGTAGAGGGAGAGAAGAAGCAGCACAGCAGTGGGTAAAGTTCAGCCAAAGAGTATGTGACAACAAGATAGTTACACTCCCAGGAAAAGCTCGTCCGTCTGCACTTAAGAAACATGAAAACAATAAACCGGGGATGCAAGAAGATGGAGGAGAGAAACAATGTCCTGCATCAGCTCTAAGGAACTAGACTTCCAAGAAAACCTACTTTGGGTTGTATTTATTCAGTTTCTTTCTCTCTTTTTTTTTTGGTACTTTCAAAATATGGTAAAATTATGCTATTTTTTTTTTTATTTTATTTTTTTATCAAAACAGTATATAATTTTATGGTATGATAGAAATTATTTGAAAAATCTGAATAAAAACACTTTCATAATCCCAGGGAGAAATTACGTTGTTTCTTGTTTATTTGTTGTTTTTGGTTTCCAGTGGCTCCAAAGCATAATTTATTTTCTATTTTTTTAATGTGAAAAGAAACACTAACAACATATCCAAATAATACAAATATACAAGTATAAGCTAAATAATAGTAATAATAAAATAATATGAATTAATCTACAAGATGTTAGCATTTAATGGTTAAAAAAATGGCTATTTGGCAAAGCTTTATGGACGTTTTAGGTTACATTTGTTGATTAATAATGCTAGCTATTAAAGCTGGGATGTTATCGATTAATTTGCTGAGTAATTTTTCCACAGACAGATCATTTTTATTCCATAGATTTCTGCTGTAGTCAAAGCTAGAAGTACAGGAGGAGAACACGCTTGACTTATAACTCCGCCCCTCCTCTCCGATGATTGGTCACGCTGGTTACGTTTGCTCACTTCCTGTTTGGGCGGAAACTCTGCGTTCTCTACTGTACACACACGTTGTGCTGTAGCGAATTTATAAACAACAATTAAACGTGTATTTATGTTATACTTTGACCTGCTTTTTCTCTACTTTGCAAATTTCCCGATAAATCTTTTTCCTCCACTGGATATTATTATTTATGGAGACACGTTCTTCCTGTCTTGTAACTGATGGACTTAGAAGGCGTGAGAAATACCTGGACACCTTCAGTCTGACAGGTGAGTGGGAAACACGGTGTGACTTCTGCACAAACAATAAAACTGTTGCAAGTTTATAAAGTCTTGGTGTGTTTGTGTGTGTGTGTGTGTGTGTGTGTGTGTGTGTGTGTGTGTGTGTGTGTGTGTGTGTGTGTGTGTAGTGACTCAGGGGAAAGCCTGTTCATCACTCAGCATAATGTGTCGGACGGAAATCCCGACGCATGTCATCCGAACCTGAGGACGGAAATGACTCTGACACTCGATCATCCATTGCTTCCACTGGGAAATACCTACCTGGCAGGAAGAGGAAAAGGAAGAAAGTCAAACTGCCAATGTACAGATTCCCTTTTCTTCAGAAAAAAACAACCAGCAATGGATTCACTGTCCAGAAGAACACCAAGCTCCATGTAAGTATTCCACTTCTTTAGTGAGAATGTTTGGGAACGTTCCCTGGAGCTTTGTTCTATATTCTGATGCTACAGTATGCTGTGATGGGAGGCTTCCTCATCGGAGTCAGGGAGCTTCAGGCGAGCTTCAATAGAGGAGAAGATCTCCAAGCATCCCTGCCTACTATTGATGAGGATGGACTGTGTTTATCTCCACTATCAGAGTGAGTTCAAGTGAACACCCCATGTGTACCTTTGGGATCTGTTATAGCTGGATGCTTCAATAATACAGAGAACTTTGATGGTTTTCCAGTTTCATCACACACAACTTGTGATGTGGGCTTTGACCTCTGTTCATCTTCACTGTGCAGAGATAATCATTCTGTGTGTTAGGCTTGGGCGGTAATATAGTAATACCGTATACCGCGGGGTCATGAAAATAGCAACGGTATCAATTTTAATAATGTAATTTAAAAAAAATGCAATGCACTTATGAGACAAATATTAAATATAACTTATTTAATGCCTAAACACAATTCTATGTCCAGGAGCACTTATGTGTTGAATGGGTTGACGTTACGTGACAGCGCGGCGCCTCCGTTGAAGCGACTAGATTACATTCAAATCAATGTAAATGACGCAACCTCAAGTTATCTCCCCTCATGCGACGTGACTTGCGTGATTTGAACGACTTGGTCAAGCGCGACCTAGTCGCTCAAAGTTGAAAAATTTGAATTTTTCAAGCGACAACTCCCCCGTCCTTCACTGTCTGTAGAGCCGAGGCCACAGCCCCTCCTTCCAGCTGTGAGACGCTGCAGAGAGAGGCTTCCTTAACTTACCTGAGCCAAATTAAAGCAGTTAACTTCTTGAATAAGCCTACATTCTGAGTGAGCTCATCCTTTAGTGACTCCGTAAGTTGATCATCTAACCCGTAAAAGCAACGCTGTTAATGATAACTGCTGTAAACGCACGGCCGGAGAAGAAGGAAAAGAAGTGATCAGACCTCTCTCTCTCCTGTCACTCGGCTCCGTAGACAGACAGACACACACACACATACACTAATCCATTGTGCTTTGGAAAATTCTGGATCATCTCGCTCTGTGCAGATGAGCAAAGGACACACACACAGCCACGTTAGGTGTGAACGCACCCTGAGCCTTACGTCATATTTTGTAATTAGTCACGGTAATACCATATACCGCCGTAAATAGGGAGGAGGTTTGACGGTATCAAAATGTGGATACCGCCAAAGCCCTACTGTGTGTGGGAGGATGCATGCTTACCAACATCCTAAAAAAAATGCTGGATTTTTCCTTCACCTCTATGTACCTTGAAAAAGACAAACCCGATAGAAGCATGGAGAAAATGAAGGAGATGAATACTGGAAAAAGTAGGATTGCCACAAACAAAAACACTGAACAATACCTGTATCATAAACTGGAGCGTGCTACATAACTTTTGTATTTATTATGTCTTTTTTTTATCAATTCTTGTGCCTTTTTTTGTACAACTCAGTCCCCTGTTTGTTCCATATTACAAATATTATTTGTTATAAAGTTTACATTAAAAAAAAAATAGCTTGTTGTCCCTTTACCTGGTGACTGATCTCAGATTATAAAATGAGATACCATACATTATTAGCCCCACAATTGGGAAAATATTTCTTCATAGCAGCAATAAATGTAAATATATATACTGTATCTGTTTAAAATATAGGCCTGTGAATATCATCATTAGGAATTTACAATACAAAACAGGAGGACTTTAGTAAACTAGTAAAAAAAATAGCATTTCCATGAAAATGGAAGTGAGAGCGTGAAGGTGTTCTACACTTACAGTATGTTAGGGCTGGGCTAGTTTGCCTAAAAAAAAAAAGTTTCGATTCGATTTTTAATTTTATTTTTTTTATATGCACTTAAACATGACTGCAGACATCAGATATATTGTCAAAACTGCAACTTTATTGCTGTGATTGTCCTCAAGAGTTAAAATGCATAGAACAATACCAAACTAAAAAGTAAATGAGGCTCTGTCATTCAACAAGTTTTAACCCAGGTTTCAGCAAAAGTGTAACAGCAACTTCACAGTAGCTTAAATCACAGCATAGTGTGAATAAAACATTAAACCTGCCTGTGGCACATATACAGCCTACTCAAAGAGTAAACAAAGAGGGGCCTAGCTCACATCGCGCTACGGTAACCCACAAGGACGGAACGCGAAAAATTCCAAAAAAACTCTGGTGGGAGAAAAAAATGTTAAATTTAAAAATGTAAAAAAAAAATAATTTTTTTTTAAACTCGAATTTGCAAAATAAAAAATGTTTTTATCTACAAATTCAATAAATAGATTGAATTGATTTTTGCCCAGCCCTACAGTATGTCAAAGATTGTTTTCACCTGTGTCAAAGTACAACACTGAAGGGCTCCCGGTTCGAATCATACCTGGGATGTTGAGCAAGTCCCTTAACCCCAATCCAACTGCTCCCTGGGTGCCTGCAGTTAGCAGCACACTGCTTCCTCCTTGGGGAAAATGGTTAAAAACTGTTGAGAAGAATTTCACTGCGGTGATCAATAAAGGTTACCTTACATTACATGGAATAACAGAAAAGTTTCAGAGGCTATCGAAGCATTTGAATGTGCTCTTTACTGCCACACCTTGTATTGTTCAGTTCTAAATCTTTCCTCTGATGCAGGGATGAAGATGGTACGATGGAAAAGGAGGCCATCCGAGTGGTGGTAAGCAGATTGTGTTACGAGCAGTAATCCAGAATGTAGAGTGTAAAGTGTGTGTGTGTGTGTGTGTGTTGACAGAAGAACTGTTTTGTTGTATCGTCAAAGAAAAGAGCCAGCCGCAGTCAGGCTGGAGGAGAGAAACATCAGAGATCTGACAAAGATCGATTTCAGATACAGCGATGGAAGGATTGTAGTAAAACCAATCAAACTGAGCCATCACTGGAAAACATTTTGGATCAAAACCAGACGGACACTCTGTGCTCCAACGATGATGCTTCAGTTGGTGAATTCAATCCTCGTGAAGACCCTGAAAACAATGGAAGTAAATCAGCTGCTGCGGCAGATCCTGAACTCCTACCGACAGAAGAAGCTGGAGGCCAAATACTCCATAGCAATGGCACAAACAATGACACAGCCTGCCATGAAAGTGGAACAATGGAAAAGAAGAGGAACAGAGAAGAACATAAGAGCAGAGAAGAGGAAGCTTCTAACCTGATGATCAAAGATCAAATGAGCTTTACAAAGGATGAGATGCATACTGCAGAGCTGAAACAGAAGAAAAAGAAGACGATCAAGAACCGTCGTGAAGCAGAAGAAGTTTTGCAGGAAAATGGAAAATCTGACATGAGAGCCAAGGAGGATTTAGACATTTTGGGAAAAAGAAAGAGGGAAATAACTGACAGTGAAGAAACGGAGCAGATCCAGGCTGACACAGCTTTTAATCCTCCTAATGAGGATGCTCAGGTGAGTAAAAAAAAGAAGAAAAAGTCAAAAATAATAAAGCTGTCATTGGAACGGATGGACGAAACAAGCAAGTGTTTGGAAGATGCTGCTACTCCTCAGGAAACATCAGAGAAACCTGAGTCTGTATTTAATGATGATCCAACTGGAGAAGTGACTGAAGCAGTGACTAATAATACACACACCAGTTCACACATATCCATGAAGAAGAAAAAGAAGAAGAAGAGTAGCCCTCAGTTTGTGGGTGTCCTGCTTAATCAGGATGAGGAGGAGGAGGAACCGCCCCAGAAACCAGCAGAGGGCGCTGATAGTGCTTATTTGGTGACTAAAAAGAGGAAAAAGAAGAAGAAATCAAGTATTTCCATCTGCAGTGAAGCCTTGGCTGGAACTGAGGATTCTGAGTGTGTCACCGCTTCCTCTCCTCATGCTGATGCAGAGGAAAAAGCCCTCAGTGATCCAACATCAGCAGAAATTAGTACAAGTTTAGAGGAAGACAATGTGCTCAGGAAAAAGAAGAAAATAGAGGCAGCTGAGAGGAAGGATGATGAGGAAACACATCCATGCCAGAGTGGAGATGGAATAGAGGTCAACAGGAAAAAGAAAGGGAAGAGAGAGACGCTGACCCTCACTGAAGCCCCCCACAGTGCTGCTGATGTAGACGTGCTGGGAAAGAAGAAGAAAAGAGCACGAGAGCTTTCAGCTTTGACTGATAATGACTCAGTGAGGGTACCTGAGTCCACTCTGGCCTGCAGCTCACAAACATCTCAGACAGAGCAGACCTCAGATACACCCGGGAACGTGACAGGGGAGAGAAAAAGCAAAGCATTGAAATCAGATTGTGTGAGTTCTGCACTGACTGTCACACACAGGAAGAACAAACAAGGCAAACGAAGACTTCATAACCCGTGTGAAGACTTTCTATCAGAGGGTTAGTTTAAACCTGCTGACATGAGTAGTTTTACTACTAATGTACTGCATTACCTTCTAGTTATTTTCACGTATGAATATTTATTTTCTTTTTTTAATTGTTAAGGCATTAGATTTTGGCGTGAGCTTAGTATTATAAAAAACATTAAAACTAATGCACAATTTTCATCATTATAGATGCAAGAAAACAATGATACTGACTCTGTTACTGTTACTTTTTCAGGGCCTGCCTTTCTGTAGCTGCCATCAGGTGCTGGCGGGTGTTCACCATGGACAGGGCTCCAGTCCATCACAGGGTCATTGATACAAAAATGTAACAGGCTGACAACAGCAGCTCAAATGAATAATGCTGTGTGATGTTTTATTAGCTACTATAGCATAAGGGTTTATGTGAAGAAATTACCTTCATTAACAGAATGAATAAATAGTCTTAATATCTAACTAAAAAGCAAGTAGCGTGTGCGTGTGGGCGTGTGTGTGTGTGTGTGAAAGAAATATCTCCCAGACGCGGTGCGAGTTCGACCTGAAACTCGGTCAACGGGTTCCAAATACCCCGAGTGTGTGTATCTGTTATTTTAGAGTGTGAGGGGGCACTAGCACACCATATGTTGAGAGACGACTTCCGGCATCCATTTTGAAGGCAAAACAGATGAACGGTGATCAACTGCAACACACCTAAAAAAAAGAAAAAATCGGCATCCACGTTAATCAATCTTATTTTAGAGTAATTTGGTGTAGCAAAACGGTCAAATTAACGTTTATTTTATAATTACAGCTCCACTATGATTATTGTTTGTAGACGTACTAGTAGTTCTGGTAAGTAAACATGCATGTTTATCCGTGAACACAGCATTATAAACGCTCATATTTTCACCACATGAGCAAAACAAAAGCACGTGACGCTTTTACTCCGGAGCAGAGCATCACACGCTGGAGAAGTCAAGTCATTTATAGCAGAAAAACTCGCAAAGTCCATGTTAACATGCACATAGTTCTAATGTCGGCAGTTAAGAAAGCTAAGCTAAGCTAATGCTTATCACATGGTGCTCGAGGTAATACACCTCGACGCTGCATCCAAAGAAGGAGAGATGAATGATGTGACTACATATTAGTGTTTCTTATTATTGTTTTATCTTATAGTTACGGGTATTCTCACTGTATTATTGCTATTACCTCATTATTTTATATTGGTTTTTATTATTGTAGTGTTATTTGTATGTATTATAGTTAATGGATTCTCATTATAGTATTTTGTTATTGCTATAATTATTTCATAATTGTACTACTACTGTATTATTGTTATTGCTATTTTTATATTCTTAATTAATATTTTATCTTATAGTTACTGGTATTATCATCAAAGATTATCATTCCTGTTACCTTATTTAATATTTATTATTGTATTATAGTTACTCGATTCTCATTATATTTTATTGCCATTATTATTATAACTATTACTTCTACTATTAATATTATATCCCTATCTAATTGTACTACTACTGTATTGTTGTTATTGCTATTTTTATATTATTGTTTTTTTTTTTATTATTCTTTTATCTTATAGTTACTGGTATTCTCATTGTATTATTATTATTATTACCTTATTATTTTACGTTTATTATTGTTTTTATTATTGTATTACAGTTACTGGATTCTCTTTGTTATTTTGTTATTGCTATTAATATTATTATTATTATAATATAATTGTACTATTACTGTATTAATGTTATTGCTTTATTATAATGACCATTATATTTCTAAACTCCTTTTTAATTATTAGAGTTAGGGTTAGTCTTTCTTATATTATTCTATGTGCTAAGAAAGATGCTAGCAGCTACAATGTAAACACACACACACGGCTGATGCACGTTTGTGCACGACACGTGAAAATACTGAACTCACACAGAGCCGTTTAGAGAGTTGCGACTTTGGTGTTGCAAAACGTTTATTTTTCGTGGTACTTCTGTGTCTCTCTTAACAACCTGCAACGGATTATGTGCAAGACGCGCGCGAGAGACAACGCACGGAGGAGATGGATGGAGAGATACACACACACACAGTATTTATAATAAAAAATATACTAAATGAGTAAAATAAAACAAAAAATAAACAATATTTATACAAAAAATACACCAAACGACTCCAGAATCACACTACTATGGCAACAAATAACAATAATTATACAAAAAATGCAAAAAAGACAACTGAAAGATTAAAAAAAAAACACAATGATGACATTAAACCAGGAAATTTGCACCCGCAAATATACCCCTTATGCTCTCACATGAATGCATACTTCCGACGGGCACTGTACAAGTCTAACTAAAAAGCAAGGGACGTCTGTGTGGATGTGTGTGTGTGGAGCAAATATCTTCCGGACGCGGTGCGAGTTCGACCTGAAACCCCGAGTGTGTGTATCTGTTATTTTGGCGTAATTTGGTCATTTCAAAATGTTCATTTTAATTTTATTTCACTTCTGGATGGCACCGAAATGAAACCTATTCAACTTTTGAATGCAGCTCTGAGAACATTTCCTACATCAACCATCACTGAAACCAATGAGCTGATATACTCCACAGCAGCAGTGATCCTAGAGACGCTTGGCTGTCGTAAGAGCAACCATGAGATAAAATACCCACCATGGAAAAGAAGGCTGGAGGCTAGCATCAAGGCAGCACAGAGAGAAGTGAGTCAATTGACAGAGTCCTTGAAAGGTGCAATGAAAAAGCAAGTACCCAAAAGGTACAGCCAGATGCCCACACCTGAAGCATTGGAAACTGCCAAACAAAGGCTCCAAGCCTTGGCCAGCCGCCTAAAGAGATACACGAGAGACAACGAAGCCAGACGAGTAAATCGTCTGTTCGCAACTCAACCAGCGAAAGTGTACGCTCAGTGGCAGGGTAACAATAACAGAGCAGACCCACCAAGGCTGGAAACTGAACAGTACTGGAAAGGCATATGGGAGAAGGAGGCAGCACACGACAGTGATGCACAGTGGCTGGTGGCTCTGAGAGAGGACCACAGCAACCTCTGCAATTTAATTAAAAATAAATCTTGAATGAAATAACTAAAGGAATAATACAAATGAAGAAGAAGCCTATTTATTTAAATTCTGGTTCTATAGTAAACAATGCAAAACTAAATAATAGTTCCTTTTCTTTTTAAAAGTGCAACTGAAAACGTATTTTGTGCCTTAACAATTGGACTTAAAAAAAAAAAGAAAACAGTCTGCACTGCATTTACGTCAGATATTTGTTTGGGCCAGCAGAGGGCGCTGGTAACCCAGTGGTTGGTTGGCATGCAGATATCCTTGCAGTGAAGAAGAGAAGCTATGCTAGCAGACAGAGCTAATAGAAAAACGTGACTTTTACAGATAGTCACGTAATATTACAGATATTCTTTCGGTGCTAAAGGGGTAAAGAATCATTTATGAACATGTTTAAGAGTAGGTGGCGGCCAGAAAGATAGTAGTAGCAGATTCCGCCCGCCGCCTACACTTTTAGATGAGAAGGATATATAGCGCCCTCTGCTGTTTAAAAACGTACTGCGATTGAATTCTCAGAGCATCGATGTGAATCGTGATACCTATGAATCGATTTTTAACTGCCTTACGATTAATCGTTACATCCCTAATAGATAGACTACAAAAATATAAAATGGCTATACATTAAAAGCAGTCCAGAATAAGTGGGTTTTGAAGTGTTTTCGGAAGGTGAGAAGTACAAGTAAAAAGTATCTCAGTTAAATAGTACTCAAAGTAAAAGTCTTATTTTTGGTAATAAATCTTTCCATGGATCCCTTGCATACAGTAAACATCATAACAACATGTATAAACTTAAAAAAGAAGAAACCAAATCTTGCACAATTGGAACTTAATTAATTTTCCCACAAAGACTTATGTATAAACTTAAAGGTTTGTCAAAATGTACAATTCATTTTTAAATACAATTTTTGTTTTTCAGTTTAAAAATTTTATTTTTTTTTTTAATTTTTATTTATTTAAATAACACCAATAAATTCAATTCAAGATAAATAAAAATGAGCAGGCCCTCAGTATAGCTACATATACAGTATATTATATACTGTATATATGTAGCTTCACAACTGCTTACAACGAGCCTCTAATCTTTAAGTAAATCAAATTCTAAGCAGTGTGGGTGATTAGAGTTCATTAATGTATTTCATTCAGAAATGATCTTGCTTTTGGTTGGTTTTAAAAGTTGTGTTTTAGTATCTCCTTTTTAATTACCAGCATCATTTTTAGGAAATCATACAATCATGTACTCCCCTCCTGTACTGTCTCTACACCTACGACTGCAGGCCAACCCATGAGAGCAACATCACTGTGAAATTTGCTGATGACACCACAGTGGTTGGTCTGATCTCAAGGGGGGACGAGTCAGCCTACAGAGAGGAGGTCCTGAAGCTGACAGCGTGGTGCTCTGCTAACAACCTGCAGCTTAACATCACAAAAACCAAGGAGATTGTCGTGGACTTCCGGAGGCACAGAGCAGACCCTGCACCCCTCTACATCAACGGTGAGTGTGTGGAAAGGGTCCACACCTTCAGATTCCTCGGTGTCCTCATCTCTGCGGACCTCTCCTGGTCAAACAACATCTCTGCGGTTACCAAGAAGGCCCAACAGAGACTACATTTCCTGAGAGTCCTCAGGAAGCACAACCTGGACTCAAAACTGCTGCTGACCTTTTACCGCTCGACCATCGAGAGCCTGCTCACATACTGTATAACTGTATGGTACGGGAGCTGCACTGAGGCAGATAGGAGGAGGCTTCAGAGGGTAATAAAAACGGCTCAAAGGATTGTTGGCTGCCCTCTCCCCTCCCTGACGGACATCTACACCTCACGCTGCCTCAACAGAGCACATAGCATCATCAAGGACAGTTCACACCCTGGTTTCCACATGTTCAACCTGTTGCCCTCTGGTAGGCGCTACAGATGTATCAAAGCTAGAACAAACAGACTCAAGAACAGTTTCTTTCCGAAAGGCATAACCATTCTGAACTCTCATATGCACTAAATCTACAATACCATACACTGTTATGCAATATTATCTAACTGGTGCAATATACTGGGTAATGTGCAATAGTTTCTATGCAATATGCTGGCACAGTATTATGTTAATACTGATATGAGTGTGTGAACTTTTTTTAAATCTATTTATATTGTATTCTTATTATTATTATGTTTGTATTTTTATGGGGAGCTCTATCTCATTACATGTTATGTAATGATAATAAAAGGCTATTCTATTCTATTCTATTCTATACTTTCCATGCACAAACACTGACCAAGTTTTGCACTAAGATCCAGGACCACTGAGCTGTAAAAACAGACCAATCGTCCTAAAGATGGCGCTACAGCAAACCTCTAAATTTAGCCGCAACACAGAAAAGGTTTGTATACTTAAACCTACGGCAAACTGTGAAGTAAATTACTCACTTTTTTTTAATTTTCATTTCTCAAGAACTATAAAAATTATAAAAACTCCATTTTGGCTCATATGACACCAAATTTGTTAAAGCGCATCTTCAGACTCTCCTACACAAACGATCCATGACTGTAAACAATGATGTAAACAAATACCTGCAAATTCTCACTAAGTACAGTTTCAATGTTCCTCAAAAAATCATTGTCATTGTACATGATGTTTGGAAAATATCACAATTTTCTCTCAAAAACATTTTTTTATTTTTTTACTGCATTTTGAATTTCACTCTCATGTGAACAATTGAGTCAATACAAAAACAGCATTTTTAAACATCTTTTCACTCATGGAGCCAATAAAACATTGTTAAATACCAAATGATCAACATCTCCATGCTGTCTGGATACAATATGTGGGTATTCGTTTTTTGATTTTCGTCTGAATGATCTAATTTTGGACAGCAGTTTGAAACCTGCCATTAAACGCTAACAGCTGCTGTCTTGCAAACAGACGATTGGTTTAGTTAATTAGTGATTTTCTTTCTGCTAATTTGCTCAGTTCCATCATGAAATATAATATATTGTAATGATGTGTTTGACTAATTAACTCAGCAACTTAGAGCATTGTTTCCTGTGATATTGTGGGTTTGATTACAAGGTTCTACCTGTCAGTGTTCTTTAAGTTACTCCAAATGATTGACTAGTGCATTACATGATAGCTTTGTCCCATTCATGTGTGATTGAGCTGAAAACACAGATAGCACGCATACAGTACGTCTCGCTGATGTCGGTCTCAGATCGTTCGTCGGCATTCTACTCCTAATGCATCATTTTGTGTGTTTTTCCCCCCCAAATCAGTGCTACCACTTATAAAATATAAAATGTCACTTTCATGATGATGTTTTCTCGGGCGGGGGGCTCTCTGGGCCCTTCCCTCGGGGGGTTGGGTGCTTGGGTGTGGGTGGGTGGGGGGGGGTGGACGCTAGCGGGGGTCCTTGGGGTTGGGGGTTGGGGACGGTGGGGGGATGCGCTGGGTGCTCGGCTGCTTGGGGCTTCCTCGGATGTGTGTGTGGGGGGCGGTGGCTGCCTCTCGGCCTGGGATCTTGGGGGCATCTGGGGGGTTGCTCGGCCGCGGGGGGGTTGCCTGGGGCTCCCTGGCCTCCGCTCTTTCTGCTGGCCTGGCTGCATCTGCGGGCCCAGGGCAGTTTTTTTTTTTTTTTTTTTTTTTTTTTGCACACATGATGATATATGAAGAACAGTCTATTCTTCCCCACCTTTTCTATTTCCTGCCTTAAGTCTCTCCTCCCTGCTCCCTTTCCCCCCCTCCACTTAGGTGTAACACTGCTCTCCCTTTTTATATCCTCCCTATAATAAAAGATTTCTTCCCCTTCCTTAGGGAGGGCTGGTGATGGTCACAATTAAGCAATAAAATAAATCAATGTATTTTATTGCAATAACAAAATATGCATTGCTGTCTCATAATGATTGCACTTCCTGTGGTGTTGACCTTTGACAGCATGTGCAGAAAAAAAAAAAAAAAATGATGATGTTTTAGTGCTGGGGCTCTTTTGGCTATACTGCTGAATATACATTAATGATCATGAACTGTGTTTCTCTTTATTTTGTCCACACATAAGCTATTTGTTGGTAGTATTGTGACATGCAGGTGTAGGTAGAGACCAAAATGCAGAAACGGAGGCGGAGCTCAGGTTCAAAAAAACAATCTTTATTGTCTTTTGAGGTGTGGTCAGACAAGCAGGTATTCAGCACACAGGTGGTCAGTCCATGAGGCAGAGGCAATCCAAAAAACACAAACCAAAGAAGAAAGTCCAAATGCAGGGAAACAAACACTCATTGTCAATCCAGGAATTACTGGCATGAACCCAAGCCCAGATTACAAGTGAAACACGTAGAAAAACCATAGTAAATGTCCCAGCACTGAACTGAAGCAAAGCCTCCCCATTTATACACTGCAGTTAATCAATTACAGGAGAAAGCTGCTGGGAGGCAGGCCAAGAGTGCCCTCCAAAATAAAAACTATAAAAAGTATATTGTTTTTTTTTTTTCTTGTGATATTGCCATATTCCTATCATATTTAAGTAAATACTCGACTATGGATATGGAGATATTTATACTAATTGAATGATCTGAGCTAAATAAAGGTTATTATAAGCTGTATAGAGGCCGCGCTGAGCATCTTTAAGCCATCATCCAAACGCCGATGTCTCCGCTACGTCTGCCCAATGAGCAAACGCTCTCCATAATACGTCTCGCCGATGCAACTTCATTCATTGTGCCGACGTCGGCGAGATGTATGTGTGCTATCTGGGAATGTAAAGGCACTTACTACTTTGTCTTAGAAGCACTATTCAAACCAATTCCTTTTTTTCATTTACTCCATTTACACCATTTACATATCAAGTATGTTTAACAATAAAAAATTACCTTCAGCTTTGACAGCTTTAACATCTTAGACAGTCAAAACACTTGTATTGGTATTAATTGAGTAAGTATATTAAAATACATAATAAAAGCACCCAGCCCAGCTCATTGTAGTTTTTACCGATAGTTAATAAGCATTGGTTGAAACTGAAGTCACATGTTCAAAACTCTTAACACAGTCTGAATACTGTTCATGTGGACAAAACTGTGACTCACTTTTCAAATTTCATGAGCTCTTTTCTCAGTCACGAATTCACCAACTGCAAAACACTAAATTTTTAACACACACATTTTTCAAATGCTAACACACTTTGTTCAAAAACACAATCAAAACAGAATAATGGTGGGAAAAAATGTCTGCTGCAGCCACATTGAAATTTATTGAAAATTATGTTAAAAAAATATTGACAATAAAGATAAATAAGACAATGATGAAATTACAAACACAGCTTAGAGTAGTTGTCAACTAAAAACCGATTCAGGTGATCTGTGTTTGGCCTCATTAGAAACAAAGGAGTGGCTCTGATTCTTTCTCCTTGGACTGTATAAGGATCAAAGAGTTATAAGAAGGAAAGAGAGGAAGACCAAGAGCTGTGCTCTGATGAAATCAGGGCCACAATGATTCACCATGTGCTAAATCATAGACTCTCTCTTACAGAGGCTGCTTTAAAGCTGCAGCCAAACTTGCAGCGTTCAACAGTTGCATCAATTATGAGAATTTTCCAGCAAAACAATGGGCAAGACATGCATCCCACAATTACTGTATTGAGCCAGATTTTACAAAATAAAGTAATCTATGGCTTTACATCAGCTGGAAGTTTGGAAAATACATTGATTGTGGTTACATAAATGCATCGCCAGAGAAGACATAAGGTGTGACATGGAATGAAATTGTATTCTGCCCCTGGAATTCTGAGATTCAGCATTTTCCTGTTTAGAGTAATGTTTATATTTTTGTAAGGTCCCAAAGTACTAGTAATGTCCTTGCTGTAAATTGTTTTGATCGTCTTGTTGCAATATATCACGGCATATACGTACAATCATTTAAAACCATCGAAGTGCAAAAATCTTGTTTTATAATGAAATACTAATTTGCTTGACAAGAAATATTCACGATTGAAAGATAAGTTGTAAGATAAGTATTTTATGTAATGCTAGTAATACTAGTTAGTATTTTGTAGATCAGTTTGCTCAGATTGACACTGTGTGTTTCTAAAGTGAGTATATTTGCGAGTGTTGTGGTTGATTGAGCTGCTTTTGAGACATGTATGAAGTATTTTAAGTAAGTAAGTGATGTTTATTTTTATAGCACCTTTCACAGACAGAGATCACAAAGTGCTTTACATATTTGCTCATTCAAACTCACATTCACACACCACTGGGACAGAGCTGCCATGCAAGGCGCTAGTCAACCACTGGGAGCAACTTGGGGTTCAGCATCTTGCCCAAGGACACTTCGACACACAGACCGGTATAGACCGGGATCGAAAACCCAGAGGATGACCACTCTACCACCTAAGCCATCCTGTGATGCTTCAAAAGATCTGCCTACTTTGAGTGCATTATTCCTACATATATTTATCATTCTGATTCTAAAAATGTCAATGCCTCATAAGCCACAAACAATTAATTTTTCTGAAATAATTGCTATTTTTTTTTTTTTTAATTGGTGAATTTACTGAAAAAGACTCGCCATTTTGTAACTGTAAGGTTATAACATTTTATTTCAATTTTTTATCCTTAATCCAGTACAAAATAAAGTTTGCATACAAATATTCACATGCATAGTTCTGTGTGCAACTTCATCAATGGTAAAATATTTCACTATTAAACTTCAATACAGTGTGAAAACATTTTTCAAAAACAGCAACAGAAAAAATAAATAAAACACATAATGGAGACATAATAATTTAAGTAAACATGAGTTTAAATAACTTAGTTATCTTAACACCTGATTTGTTTTTCAAAGAGTTCACAATCAATAGCTGCTTTAAAGGAGACTTTTAAAACCTCTCTGTAACATTCAAAACGACTCCAATCAAATAATTTAGTGCACATTCGCTGTGGGTTGTGGAGCCTCTGTGTATTAGTCAGCCGGTCTGCTGCTCTAGTAGTTGGTGCAGCGCAAAAAGTAGCTGTTTCTCAGCAACACTCCTCATGCTGTACTCATACATGTAGGGTCCACTGTAGAGGTACGTAAAACCTGCAGGGCAAAGATATAGCATGTTAGCATGTCAACATCTCTATAACAACCATTTAGCCCATTCAGCTGCTTTCAAAAGTTCTCTGGAATTTTACCTCTGTACTGGAAAGGTGCTGTCACTGTGCTGGTCATAGAAGAGAAGGTCTCATCCACATTTTTGGGAAATCCACGGTCCATTGTCTTCTTTGTCTCGTCATAACTGAAAACGGAGATAGAAGTTACCTCCATGAAGGTAAAGCAAAAGGGATTGCAAATCCAGTTCTTCTTTACACAAACCTGTAATATTGGTCGCCTACAAAGAACAGAGTCTTTCTTGAGTGAACATCATAGAGGGCTGCATTCACTTTGGAAACAGTTTTGGGCAGACCGAGGCTAGAAATGGGTTTAGGGTAGCCTCGCACAAGATCGTACCCTCTGAAGGCCCACACTTTGCGACCTGATGGGATTAAAACAAAGACTTTATGTCACGGTCACGTAAAAGCAAATTAACAGGATGTAAACATGAAAAAATCACAGGGAATTTGTACCTTTAAAAAGTAAGACAGTGTCCGATATTTGGCTTTTATACGCAGCATCAATTTTGACAGGAGCTTGGGGCCAGAAGTTGGTGATGAGAGTCTGCTGGGGGGTAACGCTCTGAGGATAGCTTCGCCAGAAGAACCTGAAAGCACAAACACAAATGAAGTCATTTAAATAACAAATAATTTATATATTTTTTAAATAGTCATCTTTAATACCTGTCCTTGAAGAATAGCATCTCTCCACGCAGAGTAGCAACAGCATCCAGGGTCATGGTTGAATCACAGGCATCGGGGGTTGGAGGAGCAGTAGGGCCAGGCTCAACAGTGTCTGGGTTTGGACCTGGAGAACAAAGAGTGTTTTGTAGTGTTTAGTTGTTGTTATTTAGTCGTGTTAGAAGAAGTGTGGGGTGAGGTTTTCTGTAAATATTGAGCACTTGTGCACTCACCGTAAAGGTGCTGGATGCCGTTCACATCATCTCGGGGCAGAACAAAGGTGTCGGGGTTGCTGTATGAGTACACAGGGTACATGAGAGCACCAGGATCATCAGAGTGAGATAAACCCAGAGAGTGACCAAACTCATGAGCCGCGACCAGAAAGAGAACGTATCCTGAAGTAGGAAACACAGAACGATGAATGAATAATGAATAATGTCAACACTCAAAGACAAAGTAGCGGCAAAGAAAATACCAAGCTCTACACTTTGGAGAAATCTACCTCTGTCTGCGCGGAAGGTGAAAGTCTCATCTTCGTCAAAATGAGCATCGCCTCCGATGCCGGGGGATGGTGGGAAGGCGTGGGCGAGGATGCCATCAGGGCCATCAAATGGGTAGAAATCACCATGTTCTACAATACAAACATATACAGTATGTGGTGACTTTGGTATTAAAAACAACTACTTAATTTTTTAACTGAAAAATATGATTTCATCCGAAGTATAGTATATACACATTGTTGTCAATTGGAAAGCACCTCTTTGAGGTTGTGGTTTAACTAGAGCCTGAACAGGTGTGGTAATTTGCTGCTATCACCATTTAATGATATAGTTGGATACTGTGTGATTATTGTGATGTAAATATGGTGACGGTGTAATTGAAGGTGTTGAACATCCTGTACACACTGACAGTGTTTACCCCACACTTTGTTTGTCCCACACACTAGAAACAAGAACATCCACACAGCTGCTCTCAGCTAATCTATGAAAAAAAACTCTAAAAAATGTCACCAAACTCCATGTTTGACAACGTCTGGCTGTGAACTGTAGAACATCTAATTAGAGCAGATGTTTACTGCTGATGCTCATTTTTTTATTTCTACAGTAGATTATATTAACCTCATTTACTGCAGGTGTGTTTAGTCTGCAAATAAACTCCTATGAAGCAGTTTAAAGAGTCACTGCATGTTTTTTTTTTTTTTTTTTTTTTTTTTTTTTTTTTTTTTTTTTTTACCTTGTCTGCACATGCTGTCGAAGGTTAACACTACAAGAAGTGCAATCTTTTAACAGCAATGCATATTTTATTATTGCAATTAAATAAATTTATTTATTTCATTGCATAATTGTGACCATCACCAGCCCTCCCTAGGGAAGGGTAAGAAATACTTTATTAAAGGGAGGATGTAAAAAAAAGAGAGGGCAGTGTTTACACCAAGGTGAGGGGTTGGAGGGGGGTGGGGAAGTTAACAGGGAAGAGGGATACAAGATAGGATATGGAATGAGTGGGGAATAGTTGTTAGGTTCCAAGTGATGCGATGTGAAATTGTGGTTGTGTATATTGTGCAGTTTGGTGACCAGTGTGCGGTTTAGGAATAATAGTGGTGGCTGTGAACAGAGGAAGAGGTGAGTGGAAATTCCATAAAACAGGTATTTGGGAACAAGGTGCAAGGTGTCTAAGGTTGAGCCCAGTATGAGTGTTATCCCACAGCCCAAGGCCAGTGCATACATGACAAATGTATTTCCAAGAACCGCCACTGCAAAACCCACGAGCCGCCCCCGGGCCCGAAGAAGCAGTCAGGCCAGCAGCGAGAGCGGGCAGCCTAAGGGCCCCCGGCGACCACCCCACGGCCAAGCAGCCCCCCGCACGCCCCCAAGGTCCCAAGCCGAGAGGCAGCCATCGCCCCCCCCATACACACCCGAGAAAGCCCCAAGGAGCCAAGGACCCAGCGCACCACGCCACCGATCCCACCCCCAACCCCCAGACCCCCCACCCCACCGACCCCCCCCCCCCCCCCACACACACCCCCGCGCCCAACCCCCCGAGGGGAGGGCCCAGAGAACTCCCTGCCCGAGGCCCCAGCGGAGGAACCGAAGCCCACGCCCAGCAGACGACCAGAGCCGCGCCGAACGGGCAGCCGGCGGGCACCCGCCGGCGAGCCCAGAGCCAGCAGGGGCCCGACCCCAGGCCAGAAGGACCCGGAATGGATGCAGCACCAGGAGCAGCCCGCCCAGGGAGGACGACCACACCCCAAGCCGCATAAGGCACCAGGGGGCCGCTGGGAGTCCCCCCGCCGGCCCCCAGGCACCCCAACCTAGCCCCCCATGGCGCCCCAGATCACCCCCTGCTGATGCCGCCCGCGCCACGAGCTTCAGTTTTTTTTAAAGCCAGGGCCCCCCCCAAGGGCCAAGCCAGACCGCCCCGCCGGGATGTGGCCCCCTGTTCGGGCCCCGACACCCTGCCTCACGGGGCACTGCCCAAGCAGGGGCCGTACCAGTAGGTACGCAAGGGCGCGGCACGCGCCACCCGCCCCGAAAGACCCCCGCCACGACCGGCCCGGCCAGCAGGCCAAGCACCCCGGGCCCCAGGAGCACCCCCCGGGAACAGGACCCCCCAAGGGCAAGCCCCCGGGCCAAGCCCCCCGGGACGCGCCCCCCACCCCGGCCCAGGACCCGGCCACAGCCCAGCAGAACCGCACAGCCCCAGACGGCACAAGGCCAGCAGCCCAGGGCCCGCCGTCCCCCGAACGGCGCAAGCCACGGGGCAGCGCCCCCCGCCGGCCCGCGAGCAACCGGCGACCCCCACCGCGGGGACGGAGGCACCCCAACGGCACACATCAAGTAAGGGACAGCAGCCCCCAGCCAAAGATGCCCCGGACCCACCCACCAGTCCGCAGATGGCAGGACGTACCCACCAGGCGGCCGAAAGCAACCTCAACCACCGGAACAGCTAGCGCCGCCCCCCCAGTAAACAGCATCATCCCGAGGCGCCAAACAACCCCGCCCCAACCCCGGTGAGGACACCAGCACCCCCCCAGCACACCCACCCCCCAAACCGGCGAGGCAGGCCGCCCCGGGCCCGCACACCGCGGGGCCCGCCCCCAAGGCCACCAGGAGACGAAACAAGCACCAAGCCACACCCAAGGGGGAGAGGCACCCCCGCGCCCCACCAGGCCGACACCGCCCGGAAAGACCCCGCAAGGAGAGACCCCGGCAAAGCCCCTCCGAGACCCACCGCCACGCCCGACCGCACCATCGTGATGTATTTTTACTCTATGCAGTGGCCCAGCCACCAACAGAGGGGCCAGGCCCCCACCGGAGAGGCCCAAATGTGTGTACCAACCCACCACCCTGTTATGGTGCCTCTCCATTCCCCAATGGAGAGGCACTTCCCGATCCCCTGTGTGAATGTGTGTGTTTGGTGAATGTATGGGGTGTGATTAAAAGAAGGGGGATGGAGGGGAGCGGTGCTCCCCATCCAGCCTCTGTGGATTTATGTGTATGTGGTGTAATAGGCCGGAGGGTGTAAGTGATAATACACCCTCCGGGGGGTGGCATGTTGAGATGTGATTAAAATTGGAGGGATTAGTAGGGCAACTAGGGTGGGAGTGCCGCCCCCACGCCACTACATAGTAACACAGGTGGCGGCCCCCTCCACCCCCAGCCCCACCATCCAGCCCCCCAAGGGTTGGGTATGGGTGTGTGGTGCATTTTGTGAGTGAGCCAGACCAGCTGGGAGTGTGGTGAAGTGAACATGTAGGAGGCCTGTCCGGTGTGAGCCGGGCCCGTCCGCATGGCGGGCCACGCGAGAGGGTAGATGGCGCAGACGGGCAAGTGGCACTGTGGGCCCCGGAGCAGCACAGCCAGAGACCCCCCCCCACGGCACCCCCCAGACCGCGCCGGCCCCGCGGAGCACGGCGACAACCCCCACCCCCGGGCACAGCCAGGCACCAACCCCATCCCCCGGCGCCCCAGGGGGCGACCCCCGCCGCACGCCGGCCCGGAGCAACGCCACCCCCCCGCCAAGGGGAGCGGCCGAGCAGGGGGGAGGCCCGCGCCCGCACCAGGGCCAGCACAGGCCCACCCGGCGCCACGATACAACACTCTCCACCGGGAGGCGGCCCCGGCCCCCCCGACTAGAGAGGACGCCATCCACCGCCAAGCAGGGCCATCCCGCCAGCCACGGACCGGCAAGCCGGAGTACCGAAGCACCCCCAGCCCGGAACCGCCCCCCCACACCAACGGCGCCAATGGAGCCCCCCCCCCCCCACGGAGGCGATCCCCGACGACCCACGCACCGGCACGAGACACCCCCCCCGACGCCAGCCCACCCCGGACGACAGCGGGCCCGAGGCCACCAGCCCCGCCCCGCCCAAGGCTGCGCAGCGCCGCCACGAGCCGCGGCCGGTCCCCGGGCAGATGGCAGGAGAGCACTCCCCCGGAAACGTAGACCAAGGATCCGCCCCCGGGGCACCCCCGCCCCGGAATCGCGCCCACGGCGCCCGGTGCACCCAGCCAGCAGACCAGCCAATCCCGACAAGGATCCACCAGGCCAAGAACCACGCGCCGCGCCCCCGCACACCCACCCAATACGACCCCCGGGGAGACCCCATAGCACCCCCCACCCCACCCCTCTAGCCGTAACGGCCACACCCCGGCCATTGCGGTCAAACAAAAAGCCCCGGAGGGGGCCCCGCCTGGCTCGCCGCGCAAGCGACATCCCTGGCAAAGGCGCGCCCCAGGGAGCCAAGCCTAGGACCCGCAAGGGCCGACGGAGCAACCCACAGCCACACCCCGCCACCCAGCGACCCAGGAGGCAATCGCCGACCCCGGGCAGCAGCCACCCCCAAAGCCACCCCCACCCCGGATCCCCCCGGACCGGAGCCAAGGACCCCACCACCCCAGGCCCCCCAACGAGACCACCCCCCAGCCAACCCACCCGGCACGGCACCGCCCGTCCCCCAGGCGGGAGCCACAGCCCCCCCACCAGCGCCCCAGGCCAACGGGAGCCCCCCAAACCCAACCCAACAGGATGGCGGGCGCAAGAGCAAAGGAGGAGGGGGGGGGAGGACGAGACAGGGGGACAGGGAGCAAGGGGAAGGAGCGGCAGGGGAGCACGCAGGGCCCCAGCCCCAGAGACCAACCAGATGTGCACGCGAGGGGCAACAGCGCCAAATCAAACAGCCCCGGGACCTCGTGAACACCCAGAAGGAATGCACACCCGTGTCGAGGCAACAAGAGACCCCGGCAACCCACCCCAGCCACCCCGGCCAAGACCACCCCAGAGGCCCAAGGTGGCCCAAGCTTACAGTTGGGCTAGTGCGTTAGTAAAGAGTGGTGCTGGCAGTCGCTTGCAGGCTAGATCATCAGGGTTTTAAAAATTTAGATTTAATGCAATTAAAAAAGGAGTCCAACGCTCCTCAAAGCACGTTATTTTTTTTGTTTTCTGAGAGCAGACATCTTTTCCATGGAAATAAATTCTGTGAGGAGATTTTGCCATTGGTTTATGTTTAAGGATTTTTTGTCTTTCCAATTTAGTAATATTGTTTTTTTTTGCTATGGCTAGTGCCGCAAGGATTGATTGTGATTGGTTTGCTGGAAGTTGAAGCATTGTCAGGTCTCCAATCAAACAAAGATTTGGAGATAAAGGAATCCTGCAGTCCAAAATGGAGGACAGTTTTTCAGTGATTAGAATCCAAAAGTGTTGAACTGGGGAGCAAAGCCATAAGGCATGTAGATAGGAATCCGCTGTATTCTGGGTGCACTGAGAGCAGATGTCTGTTGCTAAGAAGCCCATTTTATGCATTTTCTGTTGGGTAGTGTGGGATCTGTGGAGGACCTTGTATTGAATTAGCTGAAGGTTTGTGTTTTTTGTCATCTTAAAAGTATTACAACAAATTTCTGTCCAGAAATCAGTGCTCGGGGTGATTGAGAGTTCGGCCTCCCACTTCGCGATTGGTAAGTAATTACAGTTAGTGTTCGAGAGCGCTCTGTATATTTTTGAGAGTTTTTTTGATTTTGTTGAGATTTTTTTCATATATATAGCCAGTTCTGGAGGTTGTAAAGTAGTTAAGTCTAGTGGAGTATTTTTCTTTATTGTCTCTGTTACTTGTAAGTACTGTAGAAAGTTACTTTTATTTATATCGAATGCTTGGGTTAGATTGTTATATGGCCTGATCTTGTCATTTTCAAAAAGGTCTTGGAGATGAGTGATTCCACTCTCTTCCCATGTTTTCAGATAGAGTGGTGTTTTTTTATTTTTAAAGTCAGGGTTGTGCCAGATTGGAGACAGTATACTAATTTTTAATTGGACATTTGTGATGTCCAGGGCTTTCCACCATGCAGTCAGTGTGGAGGCAATTAGTGGGTTTTTAAAGCAGTTGTGATGTTTGAGGGTCGCAGTGATAAAAGGGAGATCAGAGAGTTTAATGTGTTTGCAGTCTAACTGTTCTATTTCTAGCCAGGTGTTGTAGTATTCTTTTGGTTTTAGCCACTCTGTTAAATATAATATTTGGTTTGCTAAGTAATAATGCATGAAATTAGGGGCTTCTAAACCACCCTCGTCTTTGTTTTTTTGAAGGGTTGAAAGGCTTATTTTAGGTTTTTTATTTCTAGTATAGAATTTTGTAGTTGCAGAATCTAATCTTTGAAACCATTGTTTTGGTGGTTTCAGTGGTATCATTGAGAACAGGTAGTTTATTTTAGGTAAGATTTTCATTTTAACTGAAGCTATCCTGCCAAGTAGTGAGATGGGGAGATTGTTCCATCTCCGCAGATCTTCTGTGACTTTGTCCAACATCGGATCATGATTTAGTTTAATTAATTCATTTAAGTTTGGTGATATATTTAAGCCTAGATATTTAATTGTATTTGTGGTGGAGGGGTGTTGTGGATTTTGGTTTGCAGGATTCCATGAGTTTTTTGTCAAAGGGAGGATTGATGATTTTGTCCAGTTAATGGAATAGTCTGATAATTTAGAGAAGCTGTTTATTAGATTAAATACTTCCTCTAAAGAGGATTGCGGTTCTTCCAAATAGAGTAAGATGTCATCCGCGTAAAGATTAATTTTGTGTTCTGAGATGGATGAGTGGATTCCTTTAATAACAGAGTTCTGACGTACAGCTGCTGCGAGAGGTTCAACGAATATTGCAAAAAGCAAAGGTGAGAGTGGGCAGCCTTGTCTGGTTCCCCTCTGCAGTGTGAAGCTTTGGGATGTTATTTGGTTTGTGGTTACTGAGGCCTTAGGTTTATTGTACAGGGTGGAGATCCATTGTATGAATGATTCTCCGAAGCCAAATTTGCCAAGGACAGTTAGGAGGAATGACCAGTTTACTCTATCAAATGCTTTTTCTGCATCGAGTGATAAGATTATTTTTTTCTTTTTAGAGTTCTGTGCCATGTTGATCACATTAAACAGTCTTCTCACATTGTCTGTGGAGTGTCTATTTTTAATAAATCCTGTCTGGTCTTGGTGTATAATTGACTGTACTACTTTCTCTAACCTGGATGTGAGTGCTTTGGAAATAATTTTTAAGTCTGTGTTAATAAGTGAGATGGGACGATAGCTTGAGGGTAACATGGGGTTCTTGTCTGGTTTAAGTAACAATTTAATGTTCGCTGTATTCATGTGACCTCCTACATAACCTTTATTTTTGATCTCTGTTACTACTCTGAAAAATAGTGGAGCCAGCATTGACCAGAAATGTTTTAGGAATTCAGCAGGGAACCCATCTGGACCTGGTGCTTTGCCTGTTGACATGCTGTCTAAAGCATTTTGTAATTCTTGTAAGGTTAATGGTGAGTCTAAGGTGGTTTTCTGATCTATAGTGAGCTGTGGTAGGTTTAGTTTATTAAGAAAGGTTTTAATATCTTCAGTGTCAGGGTTTAAATTTGATGAGTATAAGTTTTGATAATAATCACGAAAAATTTTATTAATGTCCTGAGGTAAGTTTAAAGTTTGACCTGAGTTATTAGAAATTGTTGCTATAAAGGAATTTTCTTTATTGTGTTTAAGCTGGTTTGCTAAGTATTTGCCTGATTTATTATTGTAATCAAAGTTTTTGTATCGTAATTGTTGCAAAATGAAGTCGGTTTTTTTAGATAAGATGATATCCAGATTAAGTTTTGTATTTTGAAGTTTTTCCCATAAAAGTTCAGATGGGTTAGCTGCGTATTCTTCCGTAAGTTTCTTAATTTTTTCTTCAAGTGTTTTTTCTGCTATCTGTTCCTGTTTTTTCTTAAAAGAAGAGTATGATATAATCTTCCCTCTAATGACAGCCTTGCCAGTTTCCCAGAGTAAGGACGGTGATATTTCCGGGGAGTCGTTTGTCAATAGAAAGTCCTCCCATTCTTTTCTTATTATTTTTTCAAATTCACTGTCATTAAGTAATGAGGTGTTAAAGCGCCATAGAGAGGATACTTTCTGATTAGAGTCACACTGCAGGGTGAGGGATATTGGGGCATGATCGCTAATAATTATAGGATGTATTTTAGAGGACATCTTATGTATGATGGAATTATTTGAAAGAAAAAAGTCGATTCGGGAGAAGGATTTATGCGCGGGGGAGAAGAAGGTATATTCTTTTTTAGTTGGGTTATTCAGTCTCCATACATCTCCTATTCCAAGATCTTCCATGTAATCAATTAATACTTTAGCAGATCGAGATGGTTTTGTATTTGAGCACTTACTAGATCTGTCCAATGATGTGTTGAGCGCCAAATTGAAGTCACCTCCGATGATTAAAGATGAGTCTGCAGAAAGGTCTGAGAGCTCTGAGAAAATTCTATGGAAGAAATCAGGGTCATCATTGTTGGGGGCATAGAGGTTTAGAATTGTGAAACATTTATTATAGATTACTACTTTGATAATAATATATCTACCCTCTGGGTCTATGACGGAGCTGATTATGTTAACAGGTAACCTTTTGTTGAGAAGAACCGAGACTCCTCTTTGTCTGGAATTGAAACATGAGTTATATATTTTATTAAAATTTGAATCTGTCAGGGATTTTTCTTCTGATTTAAGTAAGTGAGTTTCTTGAAAGAAGACAATGTCTGCATTTAATCTTGAAACATAGTCAAATATCTTAATCTTTTTAGCCTGCGAGCGAATGCCACGCACATTCCAAGAAGTTACTGTAAACTGATACATAGAATGAGGTGAATGTTAGTCCATACAGGTGTAAGCATATCTGAGAATCTGTGGTCATTTGTGCACAACTGTGTTATAAAAGGCTTGGATGCAAGAAAAAAAGAAGAGGAGACACACTTATCATGCGATAACACCACGTGGTAAATGACTGGATCAAAAAGGTTAGTGAAAAGCACAAACATACAACAACAACAATAACAACAACAACCAGTATCAAAAGAGTAAAAGGAGCAAGGGGTAATTATAGGAGGTGTAGGAGGTGGGGGGTGTTGTGGGTGTTGAGTGAATGTGAAAGAAAAAAAAGAGTGAGGGGTGGGAGAAGAGAGAGTTGACATGAAGGTAAAGAGTGTCCTGTGAGAGAGTACGTGCCGAAAAGTGTTTACCAAAATCTAAGCTAATATGTAGCATACATACAAACATACATACATACACACACACACGTGTCCATATATACACCTATCCGTGTTTTTTTTTTTTTTTTTTTTTTTTTTTTTGGTGTTGTTATTATTTTTATGTATTTATTTATTTTAATTATTATTATTTTTTTTTTTTTTTTTTTTTTTTTTTTTTTTTTTTTTTTTTTGGAATTATCATTATTTTATTTTATTTTTTTTTCCCTCTATTTTTATATATACACACACACACACACGCACGCAAGCACACACACACACACACACACACTTTTTTTTTTTTTTTTTTAAATGTATTTATTGGTTTTATTTGCCTTTTTTTGTTATATATATATATATATTTTTTTTTTGTTTTGTTTTTTTTTAATTATATATATAGATATATACATACACACACACACACACAAACATATACATACACACGTACATCACATATATTTATTTTAACTTTAAAATAATGCCACCTTAACTTCACCTTAAGTGGAGAATTATCCTTTGAGTGTTAACTCACATATCACGTGTGCGTTTTTTTTGTTTTGTTTTTTTTAATTTATTTATTTATTATTATTTTTAGATTTGTCTTTCTCAGTAGAGCCAGGGGGTGATGTTTGAATCCCTAAACAGTTGGCCATCTATGTAAAGCTTGTCTACAACCAGTTTGGAGTTTTTGCCTTTCTGTCGGTTTTCCTTAAAGATAGGATACAGGGTTTTTCGACGTTCGTTTATTTCCCGAGGGAATTGATCGTTCATGCCGAATTGCGTACCTTTAAGTTCCCTACCTTTACTTTTTACCTGGATTTTCTGTTGAAAGTGCTCAAATAAAAGAGTCACTGCATGTGTATAATAAACTAGTGTTGGGGTGGTCAAGACCGGTCTTGGTCTCGAGACCGGTCTCGAGACCAAATTTTAAAGGTCTTGGTCTTGTCTCGGTCTCTGAAGCATTTTGACTCGGTCTTGTCTCTGACTCGGGCTGCCCGGACTCGGGATTTTCCGTCAAGACCGTTCGAGACCAGCACTAATTCCTGTTATTTTTAACCTTTTTTATAATGTGATAATAACACGGAGAAGAACGGGATAAAACAATCCTTTATTCATTATTTAATCCACCCCGTATAATGACCACAACCTTCCTTAATGTGACTGTATGTGTGTGTGTGTGGCTGCGGTGTCAGTTTGGACCGCGGAGCGCAAGGGAGAAATGAACTAATCACCGGTAAAAATCCCAGTAAAACTCCAGAAAACAATCACCAGTAATAAATATTATCTCCCTGGTAAAGACAGTAGCTCTAACAACTGGTAAAATGATAAACTGATGATATTACAGCCTGTGAAGGCTGGATAGGGGACGCACTTACTCTGCTTCTGGGTCCTAGTGCCAGCCGAGCGGTGAGGCCTGTTCCGTTTACCGTGTTTACTGAGGTCTGTGTGTGTTTAATAAGTTTGTGTGTGTTTAATAAGTCCGTGTGTGTTTAATAAGTCCTTGTGTGTCCGTGTGAAAGTCTGCATGTTTATGCATCTGTCCATCCACTCTTTTCATTATATCCATGTCTTTTAAGGCTTTATTACATAATATCGGCTGTAGTCCGGGCCGCCGCCATCTTGGATTATGTCGTCACCAGCGCGTCATCGCCGCGCATCACAGAATCAAGAGTCAGAATCAGAGTCAAATAACTGTAAAGAGGTCTTATATTAGTCTATTATCTTTTAAAGTGGTGTTTTTTTTGTGTCTTTAGACTCCAATTACATGTATGTATATAATATGTTCCCCACAATATAAACAGGTTCACAATATAATTAATTTTTATAGTTTCTGTTTCCAGAATAATAATAATAATTCTCAACAAGAACTATTGATTAATTTGTTACATGACTGTTCCAGGGGTTGCGTTTGTTTTATTTAGTTTCACATCTACCTGTAGCTCTATGTTTTTTAGACTGCTGACAACTTGTTTGTAGTTTTATTTCAGAAAGTTTCACTTTTACAGTTACAGCTGGAAACCTTTGTTAATTGAATATCCTAGTTATATTACAGCAACCAAATTAAACTATATCAACTAAGTGAATTAATAAAAATAACCTGTGTAAAGGCTTTTTCAAACTAAAAAATTATCTTGTGAAATCTGTGACCTGTTAAACCTGAACAACTGAAAGAATCAGAATCAAGAATCATTATTTCTTGGCAGAAATGCTTTTAAACACTTGCTGTACATTCAGCTGACATAAAAATCTTGTTTTCAAATATGTACAATAATTGTGAATTTATCAGTAGCAGTAGTAGTTTTAATATTTTAGTTAATTTTTTGCAGGCACCTTTTTTGTCCGTCAAATGTATTTAAAATAAACTAAAATTAAAGAGAGAATGTTATTTAACTGTTGAACCTTGCCATAATTTTATTTATTTATATATTTTTTTAAATTGAAAAAAAAATGTTTATGGTCTTGGTCTTGGTCTTGGTCTCGGCTTGTCTCGGTCTTGGTCTTGACTCGGTCTCGGCTCCCGAAAGTCTTGGTCTTGTCTTGGTCTCGGTGCATTCTGGTCTCGGGCAAGTCTTGGTCTCGGATAGTGCGGTCTTGAACACAACACTATAATAAACATCGATGGACGCTCAGAGCAGCTGTGTGAAGATGAAGCAAAACAACCGATTTTATGTGATTGCAGAAAATGGATGGAAAAAAACTGAATTTACATTAGGAAACGTGCTGTTTTGTGTCAATATCACATTTCCACACTATTTTTCACCTGAAAACGGTGAAATTTCTGTGAAATGTCACAAACGGACATAATATGTCACAATCCGCACATAATCCAGTTCCAAATCTATTGCTAGGTGTTACGGTTCGACTAGTGATCATGTTATCCTGTGATCACAGAGCTTCATCTGAAGTGTGCGTTAATGTGTTGGTTCAGATTATTATGACTGCATTGAAATGCAAAAACAAGGCACCGGTACAAATACAGGTTTAACTGATGGTGTTTTAGCTGAACTCGTGATCAGTTTACCTGGTGACAAGTCACAGAAGAAGCATCCACGCTCTACACAACTTCTTCTCGATATTTCGACTTTAATCCCAACATCATATTTCAACTTATTCACATAGACATTTCAACTTCAATCTCAACATTTTAGAGTTTATTCTCGACATTTTCAACTTTATTCTCGACTTTTTGGCTTTATTCCCACCATTATATTTCAACTTTATTTTCAACTTTATTCTTGAAATTTCAACATTATTCCAGATAGCGCTGCAACTAACAATTATTTTCATAATTGATTAATCGGTCAATAAATAAATAGATTAATTGATTATCCAGATTTTCATTTAAAAACTGTTTAAACTGAAATAAAAGTGTCTCTTACGGTCAAACAAACGCACGCGCACTCAAGTCACACACAAACATTCGTGGTGTGTGTATACACAAACAGCGCACACGCGCAAACACTCGTCATGCACACACACACAAACACTCGTGGTGCGCACAAACACTCGTGATGCGCGCAACACAAATATTCTACATACACAAACAAACGCGCGCAAGTCACACAAACCTTTCAACTTTAATTTCGACGTTTTCGATTTTATTCTCAACATTATATTTTATTATTTATTCTCAAAATGTCATCTTGACTTTTCGACTTTTTTCTCTTTATTTCTCTATCAAAATTGGCCCTAATCCTCTTCTGTAGAAGTATAGCCTATATTATTATGATTATTATTGGTGGTGGTCCAGGTGGTCTCACCTGTCTGGTAAACAGGATGGCCGTGTCCCAGTACTCCGGGTGCTTGTCGCTGTTCTTGTTCATCTTCTTCTGCCAGCTGCAGAAGTTGCGCAGCGTCATCGCCGCGTTTCCGGACACTTTGGGTCCGTTGTCGTCCTCGGTGAGGACCAGGATCTTCACCACGGTGATGCTGATGGAGTTGAGGATGCTGGGGTGCCTGTATAGCCGCGCTGCCACCGCCATCAGGGTCAGCAGGTAGTGCGTCAGTTCGTCTCCGTGGAACTCCATCATGGACGCGTCCGCCACCAGGAGCGTCTCCACGTGCCGGGGCACGGACGCGAACCGCTTGACGCGGCCCCCGAGCCGCTGGTACTTCTCCAGGGACGGTGGGGGCCGGAAGCCGGCATCGCGGCCTCGAGCCGAGGTCCACGCCGGTTCTGCGCCTCAGGACGTGCGCGCGCTCCGAGCTGTCGTTCCCGGCCGGGCTGAGGAAGTATTCCCAACCTCGGTACCCAAAGGCTCCCCGTGCGCCCCCTCCTCCACAGAGGCTCAGAGTTGCGTACGACAGACGGTCACCATTCACATAACCGGAGTAGAAACAGTGGCTCAGTGCGCGTGCGTCTGCGTCTCCGTGCGCGTGGTACAGTTTGAGAGGGAGGAGCTCACATTCTTATATAGGGTAGGAGGAGCCAGGATTGTCAGGAGGAGGAGTTTCCCCATTATGACATCATAAGGGCGTTAAAATCCAACTGAACAGAACTTTTTCACATTTGTTCCTCTGAATAAGGCTAAATGAATGTATATCACTGTAGCAAAACCATTAGAAAGGGATTTTTCATAATACTGGACCTTTAAGGAAAAGTGGATAGGAAAGGAGATAGGAGGGAACATTCTTTTTTTTTTTTTCCTTGTCTGCACATTCTGTTGAAGGTTAACACTACAAGAAGTGCAATCTTTTAACAGCAATGCATATTTTGTTATTGCAATTAAATAAATGTATTTATTTCATTGCATAATTGTGACCATCACCAGCTCTCCCTAGGGAAGGGTAAGAAATACTTTATTGAAGGGAAGATGTAAAAAAAGAGTGGGCAGTGTTACACCAAGGTGAGGGGTTGGAGAGGGGTGGGGAAGTTAACAGGGAAGAGGGATACAAGATAGGAAATGGAATGGGTGGGGAGTAGTCGATAGGTTTCAAGTGATGCGATGTGAAGTTGTGGTTGTGTATATTGTGCTTATTGTTGAGTTATCAAGCCAGTTTGGTGACCAGTGTGCGGCTTAGGAATAATGGTGGTGGCTGTGAACAGAGGAAGAAGTGAGTGGAAATTCCATAAAACCGGTATTTGGGAACAACGGGTCTATGGTTGAGCCCAGTATGAGTGTTATCCCACAGCCCAAGGCCAGTGCATCCATGACAAATGTATTTCCAAGAACCGCCACTGCAAAACCCACGAGCCACCCCCGGGCCCGAAGAAGCAGCCAGGCCAGCAGCAAGAGCGGACAATCTAATCAGAAAGTATCCTCTCTATGGCGCTTTAACACCTCATTACTTAATGACAGTAAATTTGAAAAAATGATAGAAAAGAATGGGAGGACTTTCTATTGACAAACGACTCCCCGGAAGTATCACCGTCCTTACTCTGGGAAACTGGCAAGGCTGTCATTAGAGGGAAGATTATATCATACTCTTCTTTTAAGAAAAAAACAGGAACAGATAGCAGAAAAAACAACTGAAGAAAAGATCAAAAAACTTACGGAAGAATACGCAGCTAACCCATCTGAACTTCTATGGGAAAAACTCCAAAATACAAAACTTAATCTGGATATCATCTTATCTAAAAAAACCGACTTCATTTTGCAACAATTAAGATACAAAAACTTTGACTACAATAATAAATCAGGCAAATATTTAGCAAATCAGCTCAAACACAATAAAGAAAATTCCTTTATAGCAGCAATTTCTGATAATGCAGGTCAAACTTTAACCTTACCTCAGGACATTAATAACATTTTTCATGATTATTATCAAAACTTATACTCATCAAATTTAAACCCTGACCCTGAAGATATTAAAACCTTTCTCAATAAACTAAACCTACCACAGCTCACCATAGAGCAGAAAACCACCTTAGACTCACCATTAACCTTACAAGAATTACAAAATGCTTTAGACAGCATGTCAACAGGCAAAGCACCAGGTCCAGATGGGTTCCCTGCTGAATTCCTAAAACATTTCTGGTCAATGCTGGCTCCACTATTTTTCAGAGTAGTAACAGAGATCAAAAATAAAGGTCATGTAGGAGGTCACATGAATATAGCGAACATTAAATTGATACTTAAACCAGACAAAAACCCCATATTACCCTCAAGCTATCGTCCCATCTCACTTATTAACACAGACTTAAAAATTATTTCCAAAGCACTCACATCCAGGTTAGAGAACGTAGTACAGTCAATTATACACCAAGACCAGACAGGATTTATAAAAAATAGACACTCCACAGACAATGTGAGAAGACTGTTTAATGTGATCAACATGGCACAGAACTCTAAAAAGAAAAAAATAATCTTGTCACTCGATGCAGAAAAAGCATTTGATAGAGTAAACTGGTCGTTCCTCCTAGCTGTCCTTGGCAAATTTGGCTTCGGAGAATCATTCATACAATGGATCTCCACCCTGTACAATAAACCTAAGGCCTCAGTAACCACAAACAAAATAACATCCCAAAGCTTCACACTGCAGAGGGGAACCAGACAAGGTTGCCCACTCTCACCTTTGCTTTTTGCAATATTCGTTGAACCTCTCGCAGCAGCTGTACGTCAGAACTCTGTTATTAAAGGAATCCACTCATCCATCTCAGAACACAAAATTAATCTTTACGCGGATGACATCTTACTCTATTTGGAAGAACCACAATCCTCTTTAGAGGAAGTATTTAATCTAATAAACAGCTTCTCTAAATTATCAGACTATTCCATTAACTGGACAAAATCATCAATCCTCCCTTTGACAAAAAATTCATGGAATCCTGCAAACCAAAATCCACAACACCCCTCCACCACAAATACAATTAGATATCTAGGCTTAAATATATCACCAAACTTAAATGAATTAATTAAACTAAATCATGATCCGATGTTGGACAAAGTCACAGAAGATCTGCGAAGATGGAACAATCTCCCCATCTCACTACTTGGCAGGATAGCCTCAGTTAAAATGAAAATCTTACCTAAAATAAACTACCTGTTCTCAATGATACCACTGAAACCACCAAAACAATGGTTTCAAAGATTAGATTCTGCAACTACAAAATTCTATACTAGAAATAAAAAACCTAAAATAAGCCTTTCAACCCTTCAAAAAAACAAAGACGAGGGTGGTTTAGAAGCCCCTAATGTCATGCATTATTACTTAGCAAACCAAATATTATATTTAACAGAATGGCTAAAACCAAAAGAATACTACAACACCTGGCTAGAAATAGAACAGTGAGACTGCAAACACATTAAACTCTCTGATCTCCCTTTTACCACTGCGACCCTCAAACATCACAACTGCTTTAAAAACCCACTAATTGCCTCCACACTGACTGCATGGTGGAAAGCCCTGGACATCACAAATGTTCAATTAAAAACTAGTATACTGTCTCCAATCTGGCACAACTCCGACTTTAAAAATAAAAAAACACCCCTTTATCTGAAGACATGGGAAGAGAGTGGAATCACTCATCTCCAAGACCTCTTTGAAAATGACAAGCTTAGGACATATAATAATCTAACCCAAGCATTCGGTATAAATAAATGTAACTTTCTACAGTACTTACAAGTAACAGAGACAATAAAGAAAACTACTCCACTAGACTTAACTACTTTACAACCTCCAGAAGTGGCTATATATATGAAAAAAATCTCAACAAAATCAAAAAAACTCTCAAAAATATACAGAGCTCTCTCGATCACCAACTGTAATTACTTACCAATCGCTAAGTGGGAGGCCGAACTCTCAATCACCCCGAACATTGATTTCTGGACAGAAATTTGTCGTAATACTTTTAAGATGACGAAAAACACAAACCTTCAGCTAAGTCAATACAAGGTCCTCCACAGATCCCACATTACCCAACAGAAAATGCATAAAATGGGCTTCTCCCCAACAGACATCTGCTCTCAGTGCACCCAGAATACAGCGGATTCCTATTTACATGCCTTATGGCTTTGCTCCCCAGTGCAACACTTTTGGATTCTAATTACTGAAAAACTGTCCTCCATTTTGGACTGCAGAATTCCTTTATCTCCAAATCTTTGTCTGATAGGAGACCTGACAATGCTTCAACTTCCAGCAAACCGATCACAATCAATCCTTGCGGCACTAGCTATAGCAAAAAAAACAATATTACTAAATTGGAAAGACAAAAAATCCTTAAACATAAACCAATGGCAAAATCTCCTCACAGAATTTATCTCCATGGAAAAGATGTCTGCTCTCAGAAAACAAAAAAAAATAATGTGCTTTGAGGAGCGTTGGACTCCTTTTTTAATTGCATTAAATCTAAATTTTTAAAGCCTGATGATCTAGCCTGCAAGCGACTGCCAGCACCACTTTTAACTAACGCACTAGTCCAACTGTAGGCCTGGGCCGCCTTGGGCCTCTGGGGTAGTCTTGGCCAGGTTGGCTGGGGAGGGTTGCCGGGGTGCCTGGCTGCCTCGGCGCGGGTGTGCATTCCTTCTGGGTGTTCACAGGGTCCCAGGGCTGTTCGATTTGGCGCTGTTGCCCCTTGCATGTGCATCTGGTTGGCCTCTGGGGCTGGGGCCCTGCGTGCTCCTCTGCCGCTCCTTCCCCTTGCGCCCTGTCCCCCTGTCTCGTCCTCCCCCCCCTCCTCCTTTGCTCTTGCGCCCGCCATCCTGTTGGGTTGGGTTTGGGGGGCTCCCATTTGCCTGGGGGCTGGTGGGGGGTCTGTTGCTCCCGCCTGGGGGGCGGGCGGTGCCATGCCGGATGGGTTGGCTGGGGGGTGGTCTCGTTGGGGGGCCTGGGGTGGTGGGGTCCGTGGCTCCGGTACGGGGGGATCCGGGGTGGGGGTGGCTTTGGGGGTGGCTGCTGCCCGGGGTCGGCGATTGCCTCCTGGGTCGCTGGGTGTGGCTGTGGGTTGCTCCGTCGGCCCTTGCGGGTCCTCGGCTTGGCTCCCTGGGGCGCACCTTCGCCAGGGATGTCGCTTGTGTGACGGGCGGGGCCCCCCTCTGGTGTGACCAGTACGGCTAGGGGTGTGGGGAGGGGGGTACTATGGGGCCTCCCCGGGGGTCGTGCTGGGTGGGTGTGCGGGGCATTCGCGTTCAACGCGCGAAACAGTTCGCGCCGCCCCACCGGCGAATAATTCGCCTCCCAGCGCGTCTAAACCATTGACTTTGCATGTAATCTGTTCGCTTGTGCCGCAGAAACCGCGTTTGGTGTGAACATAGCATTTCGCGCGTTGAACGCGAATGCTGCGGCAAGCGCGCTCCCGATTTTCGCGTTATTCGCCGTTCGCTTGAGTTGAAAATATTGAACTCCAGCGGCAGTTTCGCGTGACGCGCAGGCGCGAACGCCAATCAGAGTCCTTGTTGGCAATGACGTCAGGCAGGCAACACGGAAACCAGTATTTTCACCCGTTCAACCATTGAGGAGAAGCTAATCGTAGCGGTGTGTGACCATCGGGAGCTGTATGACACGGCCTGTTATTTTAACCGGGACCAGGACAAGGAAGGATTTGGTGTGGAGGAGAATCAGCGAGGAGGTGGAGCAGCAGGTAAATGTTCTCTCTGTAGTTTTCATCTTTGAAAGTCGGCAGTGAGTGAGGATAGCATTAGCTAATGATAGCATTAGCCGCTAACACCAGCTATTTTCACTTATGGGTTATGAGAGGAAAAAAAAGTCAGGAGAACCGTAGTGGGTCAGCTGCAGGAACATCCAAACGGTGGAAATACCCTGTGGTCATGTCCTTCATCGACCCCTTTGTTTCACCGCGAGAGACAAGCAGCAACATGGGGTAGAGGGTTGAGGAAGACAGGACCGCAGAGTATGGTCAACCATCAGAGACTGGAGGTTTGTTTATCAGTGCAGACATATAGAAATATATACCAGGTTAATATTCAGGCCTTTATGCATCACAGGGCTTCTTCTAGTGGGGGATCTAAATCTAGTATAGTGATTTAAAATCTATAGTAATGTGTTTCATATATTGTGTTTGCTGTCACTCAGAGGTAAACAATCAGATGAGTGATGGAGAAGGACAGGGAGGGGGAACAGATAGTGCTCAGGGAGCAGGAGATGATGGTGATGATGGTGATAATGATCCTGCAGAAACAAGTGCAGCCAAACCATCTGATATGAACATGACAGAAGTTGTTTTGCATTCTGTTATAAATAAAATGTATCTATAAATGCTTGGTATATCAGTGATGACAATGTTGATCATTACCTCATTTAATGTTTAATTAAAATATATCTATGATCTTATTTAAGTAACAGTGACTTGATAAGCTATTTTATATATATATATATATATATATATATATATATATATATATATATATATATATATATATATATATATAATGTTTGTTTATTTTTAAGGAAAAAGAGCAAAGAAGAGGCCCAGCCAAGGCTCTCCAAGAGAGGTGGAGCAGCTTATCCTACAGACCTTCAGGAGACCACCTCCTCACCACCAGCTCTGACTGAGGATGAGATGTTTTTCAGAGACCTGCTTCCTATCCTGCAAAAAGTGCCACCAGAATTTAGGGAACGTTAAATTTCAAAGTTTTAAACTTCTTGATTATCATCCGGTAACACTAAATTTGGAATATTTTAATTAGGTTTTGGATTGGGCTGGATGGGCGGCACTCTTTGCATGGCAGGAACCACATTGTGAATAGTTGTTTATACTAGTTTGTTTATTATGTAAGTATTATAATATTGAAGTAAATAGTTTGTTCAAAATTGAGGTATTATGTTAATGTACATGGTGTTCTTTCAGAATTGTTGATTAAAAACACATTTTAAAGTGTACTTTTGCTTTCTTTTTAATTTCTATCAATGCATCTTAACAGCAATGTGTACACCACATCAAGGTTATATATTTTGTTCATACAAGAATATATAGTTTCCTCATATTGATTCTCTGTGAGACCTTTAATGCCTTTAATTAATTTCAGAGGTGAGGTTTCTTGGATTATTTCTTTCTGGTTAAAAATGAAGCTGACAGACGTTTCTCTCCCCATTCTTCCATATTTATTATACACATGTTAATACAATAGGAAGTTTGCTCTATAGAAGTATGTGGTTGGCTCTTAAAATAGTCGTTTTGGGTGTGCTGGTGGAATATGTCTAGCCATGGAACGGCTCCTGCAGAGAAGTACGATGTGAAGACCTCTCGTCCATAGCTGTTAGCTGTGGTCCTGAAGGAGTCACCTGTGGCCAGATACCTGCACAGTGAACAACATAGAAAAGCTCAGATCATTGATAATCAGATATGTATAATGTGGGTGTGTACGTGTGCATAAAAGGTGGAGAGATTAGAGAGAACAGGCCTTATCTGCCAGATGACAATAATTAACAGTAGTAAATAAATAATTATTTATTAATAAGAGTTAAAAACAATAAATATTAATGAAACAAGCCTCATCTTCCAGAATAGGTCTCCAGAGGACAAAAAATAACAATAGTAAATAATTTATTATAATGATTAACTTTTATTTTAGTTGTAATATATTTATGATAAAAAAACAATAATAAAGCAGGGATTAATATAGTATCTATCTTTATTGTGTATTTGAGAGATGTGTCTGATGAATCATGGCATCTTCGGTTGCTTATGAAACTTACCGGAGACAGACACACAGTCGTTCGGCTGCAGAGATGGAGCTCCGGTAGTTGGTATCCTGCAGGGACATCCGTGGGCCAATCCGACCCAGCAGGTCGTCGAATCGGGCGCTGGTCATCCACAGGTACCGCTGGAAGCAGTCATCATCCAGCTGTAGCTTCTGAAGCGGTCAGTGAAGCTCACCGAGTTGGATGTGGCGCTGGTTAACCTGGTGAAGCCAGGAAAGCCGACGTTCCTTCCGAGGTTAGGAGCAGTGAATTAACGGAGGTCCTCCATAGTTGATGGTGGAAACAAACAGAGCCTGGTTGTCGCCGTTTGGGAGTCTGGTGGGCGGAGCTTCGCTTCAGACGCGAATGAAGCGAATAGGGAAACATTTTTTGATCCCGCGAATCCTGCGGAAGGTTTCGCGCGACAGACGCGAACGGTCCCGCAGAAAACGCGTTTGGTGTGAACGTAGCATAACTCCTGTTCGATGCGCCCCTTGTGGCACATCAAAGTATCGCACCATAGAGTTATCTGACAATTTATTGCTTACAAAAAAATGAGTAGGGTCTGTTTTTAACTACTAAAATTAACATATGAAATGCATTCTACCTTTAGCTGTTTTTAACCACTTTTTACTATTTTTTTAAATCATGTTTTAACTATGAGTCTTACACAGGGTTGGGATCAATTACATTTTTCAATTACAATTGTGTCTTGAGCGGCATTTTTTCCAATTCCAATTCCAAATACAATTATATTTTTCCCCTGAAAGTCAATTACAATTACATTCTCAATTACTACAGTTGAAATTCAATGAATCACAATTACGGAGCTTTTAATAAATAATTCCATTAAACTTAACTTTCCTCTTGTGCTAGCGTTCTGTTAGCATCTCTAATGCTAACGGGTCAGTTTGACCCATGTCTTGAATCAACTGTAAAATACAACAAAAAAAATATGATTTATCATCTAATTAGTTTCTCATTTCTTGGTTACCTCGTTACGCATCATGATCAATGAAAATATTTCATATTTTTGATGTGGGAATTTATTTCTGTCAGTGTGCCCCTAGATTTATATATACATATACATATATATACATATGTATATATATATATATACATATATATATATATATATATATATGTATATATATATATATATATATATATATATATATATATTTAAATGGTAAAATGATCCTGAAGAGAAGTGACAGGTAAACTTGATATAAAAGATGTTTGAATTATGTTCACTGTGTGTGTGTGTGTGTGTGTGTGTGTGTGTGTGTGTGTGTGTGTGTGTGTGTGTGTGTGTGTGTGTGTGTGTGTGTGTGTGTGTGTAAGCCATAGAACTGTAACGATGGTTCCCCTGGTTTGTGTTTGATTAAATTGTAAATGATAATTTTGATGCAAAGTCAATAATCTGAACTGAATTACAATTCAATTACGATTAAAACAGCAACAGGGTAAGAAGGAATAATTAGTTTAAAATGGCAAATAATGGGCATGACAAATGGTGAATGTGGTTAAATTGGCAAAAAATAAGCATGAAATCTGGTGAAAAGAGGTTAAAAGTGACAATATTTGGTCCGTATATAAAACATTAGGTGGAAAGGGTTTATAAGCTCTAAAAATGTCTTAAAAGTGGAGAAAATGTTCAGAAAAGTCATTTAAATGTGATGTAGAAGTGTTAGAAATGGGAGTAATGTAGCAAAAATACATTAAAAGGAGCAAAAATATGGCAAGAAACTGATGTAGTTGCAGAAAAATTGTAAAAATAAGCAAACATTAGCTCAAATTCTTAGTTTCTTGAAGGCATCTGGTGACCACAAATGAGGCCCTGACCCCAAGGTTGAGAACCCTTTAGTTAAAGCTTTCAAAACTTCATTAAGACATTTTTTTCTTCCATTTTTTGTTCATTGTTTTCTTTTATTTGTTTGTTCTATTCTGTTTTGTTTTACTTTTTTTCAATGCAGTTTTGATGGTAGTTAAAATTACATTTTGTTTATTAATTAATGTAATAAACCAGTGTTTCCCAAACTTATATTTCTAATCACAAGTACCACTTTATCTCCAACATTAACCTTGATTTTAGGCCTTTTTATTAATTTATTTCTGATTTTTTTTAGAATTTGAACTTCACCTTTTGGTGTATTTTAATGAGTTGTGTCACAAATGATTATTGGTGGATGAGAAAAACGTCTTTGTGTGCATGAAAAAAAAAAAAAAAAAGAACAAATTTAAAATGTTAAAAAAACAAACTGACAAATGTTTATGTACAAGTTCCCCTAGACCTAGATCAGGGGTCTGCAACCATTACTCTCTAAGGAACCATTTCACCTCATCTCACCTGGATTAAAGTCTTTCAGAGCTGAAAAAATACCTTCTCAATAAAGACAATACAGTGTATTAAATTATATACAGTCAAAATTATATACAATAATGTTTGATTAGATTTGATTAGATTGTTATTGATCATCAATAAATAAAACAGTATGCTCATCTTCAAATTCTTACACATCTCAGTTTACAGAAACACAATGTTATATAAATATTTTTTCAGTTAATGTATTTGAAACACATGATCATGTGATCAACACATGCCAATTACTAATTTCTTGCTACACATAAAACACACATATTGAACCTGTACATTTGTGGTTAAATTAATCTGTTCCCACACAATTAAAATCTTTATTTTCTTCCAGAATAGTGTTTTTGTTGGTTTAATTTTCTTACCAGGGATTAAAACTTAAGTAAAGTTGATGGTCTGTAGATGTTGCAGGAGGTGAAGTAGGAAAGTGCTGAGTCATTGCACAACGTGATTTATTTTAGGTTAACAAATTGTTATATCTTGATTTTATTTGTCATTAATCATTAATAGCCTCTGTATAAAAAAAAAAGCCATTGCAAAAGAGTCAAAGAGCCACATAAGGCTCCAGAGCCACAGGTTGCAGACCCCTGCCCGAGGGGGACACGTACTCCAGTTTGAGTATTTAAAAATAGACATAAAGGAAGAGAAGAAGATCTAATGAGTATCTGTAAAAATAAATATTAAATAATAAAACAGTAAATAAATAAAAAATGTGTTTTACTAATTTATTAACGCGGAAGATTCATGTTTTAGTCGGAAATATATGTAGATTCAGCAGTTATACTGTATAATATTATATTATATCTTTAGATAAATATGGTTTAGTGTGTGTGTGTTTTAAACTTCCTGTTGTGTGTGTTGATGTTCTGATGGAGAGCACGTGTGGTCAGAACTCCACCGGGTCGTTCTGCGGTCCTTCCGCCGCGGCCTGTGTGTGACGTAGGACTGAACACCGACCGACCGAGGCTCCTCTGCACGGTGTGAGACACATTTATTATTCTTTTCCTTTTAGAAACATATTTACATTTAGGACGAACGCTTGTCTATGTTTTTATGACACATTTTAGCAGCTGTTGGTGAAGGATTAATTGGTTTAATGTGTTATTCCGCCTGCGCCGCGTTTTTAAATAAATTAGTCCGATTGAAAACAGCCTTTTATTATTTTTAATATTTATACCAGATGGTTTCTAAAATAACTAAATGTATCGCCATCGTATTTACCTTTTTACAAAAAGACGTTAAAAAGGGAGTGGAATAATAAATCTGTTAAACGCGCTTTGAAAACAAGGATATTTAACTTTTTAAATGTTTAAATAAGGAGATGAGAAAATAGTAATTTTGACAGAAATCATCACCAAATTTATAATTGTAGATTATTATTCTGTCTGTTTTGAATGTTAATAATGAAAATAAAAATAAAAAAAACACGCACACACAGTCCAGGTTAACGCGCTTTTTTATTCTTCTAAAGTAAAAGTCTTGGACAACACAAGGCAAACACATATTTATAAATGAATATAATTGACATTACATTGCATTACAATGTGCTGAGTACATTTTTTTTTTTTAAATAATTATAATTATTTAATAGTTGATAGTACACCGCAGTAAAATAAATAATTGTCCAAAATCCAACATAAACTGCGTGAGAAATTACAGCCTGAAATAAATAATCGAGACTCGTTTTTAAACACAAAAAAGAAAAACGCATTTCACTAATATTTAACGACTTTCTAACATTGCTTGATTAAACAGAAAAGAAAACACACACAGTCTGCTTACCATATTAAAAAAGTTGTTATAAATTAGTGCAGTTTTAGCCACAGGCTTTGAAACTTATTGCAAGTTTAAAGAGAGAGAAAAATCATTCTATTCCACACAGAGAAAAACATTAAATATGCAAAAAACACATGCAGAGGGAGGCTTCTAAAGCCATTATTATAGTTACAATCTTTGTACAGAGAAAACAAAGCATTTTAGCTCAAAAAACCCTAAAAAAAAACCATGTTTCAAAATAAAAAGATTTAAAAAGAAAGGCGTGAGCTTTTACAGTTTTGAAATGGGCAAAAAAGACAAATTTACTAGTTTAACACCTTAAAAATACAAACATTTAAAATAACAATTATTGTTCTTTTTATTTGCTAATAAATAAAAGATGATTCATTGTTACCAATAAATCTTGGATTTAAAAAAAAGAAATTAGAGGAATTAAGTAATTTATAAACTATTTTAGAAGGTGTCAACATTTTATCAACAGAATAAAATTGTTCAAATCGTTTGAAACGAAATAAAGAAAAATGCATTTGCAAAAATGCCAAAAATATTGTTTGGAAATGTTCTTTTCCTTTAATGATAGTTACCTGTTTTTAAAATATGGCAAATTAATATGATGAATATTAATTAAAATGAAACAACAAATAAAAGGTTGAGTTCAAACCAAACTGGAATAAGTGAAATAAAAATGGGAACAAAGAAAATAGTGATAAAGGAAAACATTTACAGTAAGTTCTATTGCAGACTTTCAATGTAAGGTGATTAGAAAATTGTTCTTTTCCTTTAACGATAATCATACCATTCGTTATTAGAATTAATAATATAGTTAAAACCAAACTGGGATAAGTGGCATTAACTACTCCAACTACTGAAAAATAAAGATGCAAAGCTTAAAAACAGAGGAAAACATTTAAGGTCTCATGTAGACTTTCAATGTAAGGCGATTATAAGATTGAAGAACCCGCATAAAGATTTATCATTGCTTATTTAGGAAGAACCTCATTAAGGTGTTAATTGTTTCCATTGGCTTCCGTCCAGTGTTTCCTCCACTCTATGTAGGTCAAATTTACAGTAACTTACAATGGACTTTATTTTTTGACACGTTATTTCCTGTTCAATAAGCTTTAGCAGCTAGCATGCGAGCACCTGCATGCTATCAGTCAAACATTAGCGCTAGCCGTCAGGTCGAGGTCACCCCATTCAAACTTTCCACTCAGTGCACATCAGTGGAAAATACACACGGTCACAAATTAAACTGGTTTCTGATGCAGAAATGTGTTCATAAAATAGAGACAAGCTACAATGATCTCATGCAAAGGACTTTCAATATCGGCGAGTGGTGAATTAACCCAAACTCTGGGGTCAAAAATAAAAATGAAGAAGTCACATAAAGAAAAAATTGTTATATTCCAAGAAAGACTAATCTTTATACTGTAAATTAAAACTGAAATCTGATTTTTTTCTTACATTGCACATGCATTTTAGGCCAATAAAAATAATTTCAGTACATGTCACCCAAGAACCAATGCATATATGTGACTAATCATTAGTGATGTAAACAGTCTATGTTCATAGCTCTAAGCTGATCACATTACAGGGAGCTGAGACATGATCCAAACATGTTCCCAATAAACTTTTTTTTTCATGTTTTAGGGTCTGACATGTCCACCAGATAGGATGTATAGCACATATTTTTCTATATTCTGAGAGAGTAGGTGGAGCTTATTACTATACCATATTTATATTTCCTATGTGATGGAAGAAAAATAAGGAAAATCGCACGAAAATCGTCCATATCTCAAAAAATGTTAATCTGATCAAACTAAAAATATAAAGTGTACCTATTGATAAAATTGGTAAAAAATAAAATAATAATTGAGACTGAAGTGCGTGGGTCATTTGTTGAAAAGACATGAAATCAGAAAACAACCTGAGCAAATGTTCTTGTGCATTTTACTCATGTTTCATCTGCTTCCACTTTATTTTAATGCTGAACTATACATTTTTTGTATGTCATGAGCAGTTTCCTCCTACACATTCATATGGTTACAGCTTAAACCTGAAGCAAACTCTACTAGTATAACATGTGTACTACTACTAACTGTACTCACCTATGTTAACTAGAGAAGTATAGTGTCACTAGTACTACTAGTTAGCATTATATGCTAAAAGAGGCCAGAAAAAAACAAATCCAGACTTTTCATTGGCTTTTGAAAATATTCCAACCAATCATTGACCTGGATTTGGTTCTAATCCCTCCTACTTTATTTGCATTAGGTCTACTAGTACCACTAGTAAACTAAATATGGAAAGCCATTTGAATTATACAACTAGTGCTACTAGTCTACTACAACAGGTGAGATTTTAAGTGTACTAGTAGTACTAGTTAACAAATTTAAGTTTTACTGGTTGGCCTAAAGGTTTTTGGTAAACTAGTAGTACCAGGAAAGGCTTGTGTTTTCACTGGTAACATACTACAACTCTACTAGTACTACTCGTAACACAAGGTTGTCTACTAGTAGACAATTTTGCTTTACTAGTAGAGTCTACTCTTTACTAGCAAAACTGCATTTTACTAGTACTTGTACTCAATTTTAGTAGACTATCGACAATCTACTAGTACTACTAGTGGGATTGTGTGTGTAATACTAGTAAACTAAAATGTAGTTTTACTTGTAAAACACTAGTTTGTGAGTACAGCTGACTAGTAAAGCAAAAACAATGTTGTGTTACTCGTCGTTCTTGGAAAGCTTTGTGTTAACTGATAAAAACCAAAAGATTTACTAGTACTACTAGTACACAAAGGTCTACCCATGCTCCTGTGCGACAAAAACCTTTACTAGCAAAACTCAATTTTACTAGTACACTGTAGGAACCCTGGTCGATGGTCAAAAGGCGGTAAAAACACTGTCGCACGTTTGGAATTTTATTACACTTTTATGACTCAAAAACAGACAATGGAAAAATGGACCAAGGAACATTTCTTCAAATCCCAGCCCTTCTTCTTGCAGACCTTTTGCTGACACCCATCCTCCCCAAAGAACAGACACCCCACAGAGATAACAGGGATGTAACCTGACACCCTACACCAGAGACATCCTCTTCAACATGAAGATTAAAAAGGAAGAAATAAAAATAAAACCTATACACCATCTGATGCTTTAAAGGCAGAACTGTGATTTAAATGAATTTCAGACATGGGACCTCGATTTTAACCATTTGTCTACAGGAAAGAGACTCATCGTGTGCCTCCATCTGACATATTTAAGCACTAATGCAATCACATTTCAAGGGAAATGTTTATAACTTCATATTCCATGATCATTGATCAAAAGTGTATTTGTCCTCCTTTGTTATGCTTAAAGCTAGAAATAATTCAAATCAGTCATTTAAGGGATAATCAATTGAAAGTCATGTTTCAAGAGTTCATGCAATTGGCACACACCCATGCTCCATTTTAGACCTAACATGGTAACACCCTATCTGGTTTTATGACTCTTTGTTTAAGAAGCACATGTGGGATAGCCCCACCATTTTGTCTTCTTTACAGGAAAGTTAAGCCTCCCGCTTCTTTCTGCCAGCCAATCAGGTTTCACTCATTCCCACACTGCAGATGTGTTTTGAACAATCAGATAACCTCTTGACATGTTTATAAAAGGCCTCGCTCCCCCTTTTCACACCCTCTTGCTTCTCTCTTACGTCCTCCTCTTTGCATCTGACTTAACAGTTAGATGTTATTCAGTTTAGTGATGCTGAATTTTTGAGATATTGATTGAACTTCTCTCCAGTCAGGGAGTGGCTACCAGCCATTCCCACAATGACTAACTTTAAGTTTTATCTCCATTTTTGAAATTAACCAAGCAGTTTTTAATTTTTGGAGCAAATCAATTTTTATAGCCTCCCATGAGTAAGCTTTAACGAACTCTAGCATCTTTGATTTGAGAACATGTTAGTTAAACTACCCATCGACGTCCAGGAGTGGTGCCGTGTAGGAGAACCAGAACCCCAGCCAGGCCGACAGTATCCCGCGGGCCCGTACAGTGAATGAGCGGAAAGCGTCTTCGGAAAAACGCAGGAAAAGCTTTTTCCCCACACACTGCTGGTTACGCAGAAGGAGCTGTCATCATCACGCCTCTTCGAAGGAGGGTAAAACTGCACGCACACACAATTCTGGCAAAAAGGTGGTTTATAACTTAACAAATTCTCTCAATCGAAAATTCTAGATTAATAGTCCATATTTTTCATGTTGGTAAAGTTTTATTAATTTCATTACTTTAACTTTCCATTTTCCTTCTTCCTCTTCCTCAGAGCGTTAGGAAATCCCTATAAATCCCAAATTCACGTAAACATCTAAAACACTCAGAATGTGTATATACCATACATCTGTGTTAAAATGTACATTTTGTGTGATACCAATGAGTCAAAATAACCGTGAATGATTGTGAGACTGCCTAATCTATCATCGTGGTAATAGCCTGTATAATAAACATGTACATATTGTAAACGCTGTGTTTTTTTATTGACATTTAAACCTTTATTAAACCTCTATTCTGACGTCAAGAACCCACTACAAAAACAGGGAACTGTAACAATTAATTAAAATAAAGTGATCTAGGACACTTAAAACTCAATTCTAGATGGCACCTCTGGCAACGAACATATTAAAATTTAATAATTAATATTTTTGAATATTAATCATCCTTTGTTCCCCTACACACTCAAAAATAACTTGTGCGTGTACTAGTAGTCCTAATGCAAATTAAATAGGAGGGATTAGAACCAAATCCAGCTCCCTGATTGGTCGGAATAGTTTCAAAAGCCAATGACAAGGTTTTCCCCGCCCTCTTATTAGCATCTATGTCTTACTAGTCATACTGGTGACCCTTTTAAACCAAAGTTGACTACATGTGCTATTGTACTTTGTGAGTACTAGTAGAGTTTAACTATGGTTGATATCACTGGTATATTTATGCTCAAACCTTCATTAAAATAATTAGACTGGTCTAAAGTTGAAGAACATTATGGATTAACAAACAATATTACATTTTTTAAGCTTAATTTGTAGTTCCTAAATCAATTAATGTAAATTCAACAAATGCAGAGAAAAATGAAACGATGCAGGTAAAACTCTTTTGTAATGGCTTTATTTAGGAATAAATATATATATAAAAAAAGTCAAAGACAATTACAAATACTGGGTGTAAAAAAAAAAGACTTTAAGAATTATTTACAATGTTTGCACACAGCTGAATTAATGTATACATAGTATACAGGACAGCCCATGTGGGTCATTGGGTTCTTTTGCTGTACAGAGTGCAAAAGCAGATAAAAAAAACAACGTGAACATAATAACACTGGGTTCATCCTGGAGTTTAAAGGGGAAATGTTGACGCTCCCTCAGCACCCCAACATGGCTTCACTGACTGACCTTAACAAATGAAGGGCGTGTTTCCTGTTTACTGTTCAGAAAGTTCAACTTAGCAAACTGATCATTCTGTATGTGTTGGAGGTGATTTCATCCTTCAGACGTCACCCAGCCTGTTGGATCCAAGGCTACGTTCACACCGCCGGCCAATACCTCCAAAATCCGACGTTTTTTACCCATATCTGATCTATTAAAGTCAGTTTGAAGAGCAAAATAATCCCACCAAGGCCACTTTCATATGTGCACGTATCTAATATTTTCCAAAGCAAAGCCGTCTGAATGATCAGCTCGCATTTATCTGACCTCTACATCACTGAAATGAGATAAACGTCACAATTCTGCATCCCAGGAGAAAAAACCAAGAGTTTACAAGAACAATCAGTGATCGCAAACCTCTGCCAAGAGTCAAATCTCCTCTTTTCCAGATATTCTCAGTTATCTGGATCAATAATCTTGATCAAGGTACATCATCATTCACACTTTAAGGCTTGGAACAAACTTATGTCCCCATTAATAATCATACAGCAGGTCACAATGTATTTGGCAGCCATCTTAGTTTTAGTCATTTCAAAATGTGATAGTTTTAGTCCAGTTTTAGTTTGACAAAAACTCAAAAATAAGGGCGTAAGTGAAATTCTGCGATATATCAAGATATTTCGCTGCGCGATTTTTGTATCAATCCAAATAATTTTCAAATCCATTTTTTAAAAAAAAAACATTTAATTGCGCTAACATGCATAGTACGTATACACCCGGTCACTAGGTGTCAGTGAACGCACCATCAGACACTTTTATAGATGTATGTGGTTACCTTTTTAAAATAATTTAAGAATTTAACAGAATCAGAATCTGTTGTAGATGCAAAAGGCAAACTTTTGGAAGAAGTTGATAAACATTCCACTGATTTTTGCTTCTTCTCACAAGTTTAGATATACAGTATATATATCACTTTTCTGTGTCCTGAGTTCTTTTTTCTTCTAGGGGGCGTGGCCAGCCTGACTAAACTGTCAAGTTGGCCACGACCAGAAATAACACATAAAGACACATCAAAGCAGTCAGCAGATGCCTCTGAGGAAGACTGACTGTTGACAGTCGAAACATCAAAGTACATTTTCTGAAAAAAGTTGTCTAAATAAATGAAACCTTAACATATTATTTCAAAAAAGAAGACAAAATTAACTTAATAGAATTGATCCAGTATCAGTAAATGCAAAATGCAATGGAATCTTCCATGGCCACATGACCTAAGTTCTATCTTTGGTGAAAATTTTGTAAAAAAATATGTGAAGTACCGTACTTATGATGTAATCCTGCTAAAGGCCAAACAAATAAATAAATGTTGATGAAATATGAACCTTTTGCTGGAGGTAATGACGAGATGCCTCCATCTTTACTTTGTTACCTCACGATTTCTTCTTCTGCACATTCAGTTCAAACTATAAACTGCTAGAACACAAATACAAACTGCGCACTGAGACCTGCTGTCTGAACGTAGCCTCATTGTTGGCGCTCCATCATCTTTTCTGTTCCTGTGATGGAGTCTGGGACATGGACACTGTGAGAACCAATGGAAACCAATGGGAACCAATAAGAACCAATGGGAACCAATAGGAACCAATGGGACGTTAGATCCTAGAGTCACTAGCACTCTCTCAGGTTACAGAAGTCCAGCTCCTGTGGTTTCCTGAGCCCAGAGCAATGGTCCCTCTGCAGGATCAGTTCCGTGTGTGTGCAGTGCAGCGCTCGCCTCTTGAATCCTTTCCCACAGCTCCTGGAGCAGGACGACCACGCCCCCACATGCCACTGGGGGCAGGGCTTCCCACACGCCCTAGTCTCTGCTGGTCTCTGAGAGGCGTCACAGTCCAGCCCTGGCTTCCCGTCCGGCCTCAGACACTGCACCGCCCTCGTCTGGACCCCCTCCCCACAGGAGGTGGAGCACGCGTCCCAGTTCATAAAAATCCACTTGGGTGTGCTAGAGTCCTCCTTGTCGTACGACGCCTTCAACGCGTCGTTGTCGTCGTCCTCTTTGTCCTCGTCCAGGACGCTGTTGTGTGATGTCATGCGCGCCTCCTTCTTCAGAGCCTTGTCCTCTTTGCTGGGGCGGGGCATGTAGAAGGAGTAGCGTATGCGCGGCGGCGTTAGCTTGCCCGCACACAGCATCTCTATGGTCAGAGTTTCTCCCAGAGGTTTGACGCCGTGCAGCGTCTCTGATTGGCCGGTGGTCCCGCTGTATCGCAGCAGGCTGCCCTTCACTAACACGTCCCTCTCCCCCGCAGACACGATGTAGTTCCCATTCTTTACTGCCAGGAAGTTGTCGTCGCTCCTCATTCCTCTGTAGCTGCGCTGACGGATGTCGATGTTCGCTGATCCAGCCGGGAGCAGGACCACAAAGTTATAGCCGTGCCTGCAGATAGAAAACACACACCAGAGCTTGTAAAACGCCAGGAATACAGTGTAGATTAGAGGACATGCTCAGGTCTCAGAGTGAAGTATCAGGTATCAGGAAAAGCTGTTATTTATTAGACCAAATGGACTCATGACTCAGCAAAACCTCCGTCAAATGACACGGCCTCCGGCTTCAAAATAAAAGTCGTCAAACCCAACGGAGACATCACAAAGAGCCGTCTGCTCCAGGAGCAGGACACAGACAGTGGGCACAGGGCGCTGAGACAGAAGCCCCAGTCCAGACGCTATTCACTAACACAATACAGGACCACTGCAGCTGTAGTGTTATCCAGAATGTTGTTACGTGTGTTACCACTAGGGGCAGACCATGCATAGAGTGTGCGTGTATACTGCAGGAAAAGGACAGGAGTGAAGAAGGTATGTGTGGCAGCCATGATAATAAAGAGGCTCCGTGTTCACCCAAAGCAGCGGTCTTTATTTGTAAAAGAACCCAACACAACATGGTGTCAGAAGTGGGATTTTGGAGAAGAACCATGGCTAGCGCACATAACTGTGAGAGGAAACAGAGTGACTTTCAAGCTAGATTCCGGGGCGGATGTCACAGCTATTTCTGAACTTATATTCAAAGACTGCAAAGGCAAAAATGAACAGTTGGAGAAAGCACAAAAACCACTCTATGGCCCAGGTGGATCTGCACTGCATGTGTTAGGGTCTACCACAGAGACTCTCATACATGGCGACAGAAGCACGATTGAGAAAATCTATGTAGTCAGGAACTTACGCGTGGCACTACTAAGCAGAACAACTTCTGTGAGACTGAAACTAATCGCCAGAGTTTGTAGTATAGACCAAGAGACAGTGAGTAAAGTGTATCCCAGGTTATGCAATGGTCTTGGGCTCACTCAGAAGCCATACACAATAAAATTAAAACCTGATGCAAAGCCCTTTTCACTCAAGGTGCCAAGGCGTGTGCCACTGCCGCTCATGGGCAAAGTCAAAGAGGAGCTGGAGAGGATGGAAAGGTTGGGAGTAATTAGTCGTGTCGAGGAGCCAACAAATTGGTGCTGTGGCATGGTTGTGGCTCCCAAAAAGGACAAAGAAAAAGTGCGTATCTGTGTGGACATGACACCATTAAACGAGTCAGTGTGTCGTGAAAGATACATCCTCCCCTCTGTGGAGCAAACACTAGGCATGCTTACAGGCGCTCAGTACTTTTCAAAGCTCGACGCCAACATGGGCTTTTGGCAAATACCACTGTCCAAAGAGTCGGCCCCCTCACCACTTTCATTACGCCATTTGGCAGATACCACTTCAACCGTTTGCCATTTGGTATTTCCAGTGCGCCCGAACATTTCCAAAATATGATGGTGACGGAGGTTACAGCGGGTCTCGAGGGAGTCTTCTGTCACATGGACGATATCCTGGTCTGGGGATCCACCATGGAGCAGCATGACAAAAGACTGCATGCAGTCCTGGAGCAAGCGGAGAAAGCAGGTGTTACATTAAATATGTCAAAATGCGAGTTTGGCAAAAGAAAAGTCAAATTCCTTGGGTTTATTGTCTCAGCAGTAGGACTGAGTCCTGATCCCGAAAAAACCCAAGCTGTTCAGGACATGAAGGAGCCGAGCAACGTGAGTGAGCTCAGGAGCTTTCTCGGGATGGTGAACCAATTTGGGAAGTTTATTCCAAACCTGTCGGAAAAAGACAAGCCATTGAGACACTTGCTTTCAACCAAGAACATGTGGTATTGGGGGCAAGATCAACATAAGGCGTTTCACAACCTGAAACAAGAATTGTCTTCTGCTCCCGTGCTACAGCTCTATGACCCGAACAAACCACAGAAGATCTCTGCTGACGCCTCTTCATATGGGCTGGGGGCGGTCATGTTACAGCGGGAGGGAGATGTGTGGTCACCAGTTGCTTATGCTTCCCGATCACTGACACCGACAGAGCAGCGCTACGCACAGCTAGAAAAGGAAGCGCTGGCTCTCACCTGGGCATGCGAGAGGTTTAATGACTTTATTCTTGGCCTGCACTTTGAACTTGAAACTGACCACAAACCACTAGTGAGTCTACTGGGAGGACAAGCTTTGGATGCACTTCCACCAAGGATTCAGAGATTTCGCATGCGCCTAATGAGGTACGCGTACACTATAAAGCACATCCCTGGCAAAAGTCTCACCATAGCTGACACACTCTCACGCTTACCGCTCACAAACAGTGTTATTCACACAGACACTGATCTTATGGAGAACACTAACATTTATGTTGAGTCTGTGCTAGAGGGTCTTCCTGCAAGCAGCAAATATCTGGCAGATCATCAAGGACAGCTGCGGTCTGACAGCGTCTGCTCCCAAGTCATGAAGCAGATGCAGAGAGCACGCCCGTCAGGCAGTATGGTGGCCGGGTTTAAGCAACCAGATCAGTGAACTTGTTCTCAAATGCAGACAGTGCATACAAGAAAGAGTCAATGTGAGAGAGCCTTTAATGCCCACAGACCTACCAGAAAGGCCATGGCAGAAATTAGGGGCTGATTTGTTTACTCTGAAAGATAAAAGCTACCTGTTACTGATAGACTACTTCTCTAGGTACGTAGAGATTGCCCAGCTCAGCCCAACTCGCTCTGCCAATGTAATTGTGCATTTGAAGTCAATGTTTGCACGTCATGGGATACCAGAGACACTGATCACAGACAATGGTCCGCAGTTTTCGTGTCGGGAAATGGAACACTTTACAAAGGAATACTGTTTTGAGCATATCACCAGTAGTCCCAGATACCCCCAGAGCAATGGCGAGGCGGAAAGGGCTGTCAGGACGGTTAAGGACCTCCTCAAGAAAGCAAGTGATCTGTACAGGGCACTATTGGCTTACAGAACCACAGCGCTGGCAAACGGCTACAGCCCAGCACAGCTTCTTATGGGGCGTAGACTCCGTACCACCTTGCCAATGCTTCCAGAGGCTTTGCAGCCATGTGTGCCAGATCTACGACAGGTGCGTCATGGGGAGAGGGAGAGAAGGCTGAGACAAACGGAGCATTTCAATGCAAGGCACAGAACGAGAGATTTGGACAAACTGTTACCCAGACACTCAGTTTGGATTACTGATGCAAAAGCACAGGGCACAGTGACATCTGTCCACCAAACCCCACGGTCCTATGTCATCAGTGGACCACATGGGACAATCAGAAGGAACCGCAGTCATCTCATGCCTATACCCATGTCAGAGACTCAGACTGAACTACAGCTGACTCAGTCTAATGAGAAGATCATTCCTAGAGAGGCTGTTTCTGAGCCTAAAGCACAACAAGGTGTTGTCCGAACTAGGTCTGGTAGGGAGGTGAAAAAACCAGAAAGGTTAAATTTGTAAAAGTTATGCAAATGTTTCTGATATGCACAATTGCTTTAAAAATGCAATATGAGATGTTTTGCATAAGAATGTTATATTTTTCATGTAATAATTGTTCAAAAGAAAAACAAAAAATGGTATGGGTTTGTTAAAAAGTAAAGAAGTTTTATTTGCCCTAATATAGTAGGTGACCAATGTGAACTGAGACAATTTCATATTCTAAATGTGTTTTGTGTGTTTACAGCTGAGAAGGGTCAACCTAACTTCAGTAAGGGGGATGTAGTGTTATCCAGAATGTTGTTACGTGTGTTACCACTAGGGGCAGACCATGCATAGAGTGTGCGTGTGTACTGCCGGAAAAGGACAGGAGCGAAGAAGGTATGTGTGGCAGCCATGATAATAAAGAGGCTCCGTGTTCACCCAAAGCAGCGGTCTTTATTTGTAAAAGAACCCAACACAACAGCAGCCACGGCCCATCATGGCCCCCAGTGCAGAGGAAGCACTGGGATAGTAATCCTAAAAGATAAAACATAAAAGAACAATCCGAAAAATGATAAAAACAACATTAAAAAAACAATCCTAAAACAACATAAACAAAGACAGTCATCAACATCCCCCGCCAAAAAAAAAAAACTTTCAAACTCCATCAAGCTATTGATATCTTGAAGCCACACACGGTATTTAGTTAAACAGTTTTTTAAGAAAAAAAATTAACGCGGACAGACGGACGCATAGATGGACGCAGCTCTAACCTATATCCCACTTCCACACTTTGTGGCGGGAGATAAAAAATACCACTATACAAAAAGTCTGCTAGCTTAATCAGAATCAGAATCAGAATCAGAATCATCTTTATTCGCCAAGTGTATGTTGTACACACGAGGAATTTGACTCGGTCAACTGTGCTCTCTCCAATAGTGAAAACAAAAAATTTTCAACAATAAACAATCAGCTAGAAAAGATGAAAATAAGTATAAACATAAGTATAAATATAAACAGTAGTTAGACTAGAATGTGCAAATAACAAGATGATAATAATAATAATAATAATAATAATAATAATAATAATAGTATAAAAAAATAATTAAATAGATACAAAATAAAAATAAAAAAATAAGATAAAAGAAGGAAAATAATAGAAAAGAAAGATAATAATAAAATATAATAATAATAAAAGGAAAATAGTGCAGTAGAGCATTGATAAGTAGTGCAGGAGAACATTTAAATTAAAGGTATGTACATGAACATTCTCAGTGTCAGATTGATCCAAGGTTGTTATGTTTGGTTCCAGGGTTTTTTCACAGAAACAGGACTGACACTCTTTGACTGTTTAGTGTTGATCAGAGTGACAGCCTGGGGGAAGAAACTGTTTTTATGGCGGGTTGTTTTGGCGTACAGAGATCTGTAGCGTCTGCCAGAGGGGAGGAGTTTAAACAGATTGTGTGCAGGGTGGGAGGGGTCTGCAGTGATGCTACCTGCCCGTTTCCTGACCCTGGACAGGTATAAGTCTTGGATGGAGGGCAGATCAACACCAATGATCTTTTCTGCAGTCCTGACTATCCTTTGTAGTCTGTGTCTGTCTAGTTTGGTTGAAGATCCAAACCAGACAGTGATGGAGGTGCACAGAACAGACTGAATGATGGAGGTGTAGAACATGATCAGCAGCTCCTGGGGAGCTACTACGGCAACAGTGTTAGGTCAAAACACACTGCATGCCTTCCAGCTAAACAAAGAAGACACCTTAAAATAGCTACAATCGGAACAATGGAATGCCTTTAACCTCATAAAACCAGTAGGAGTTACATGAACGAAGCATTTCCTTGTTTGTCAAACATGGCAACCTCCACAAGCGTGTGCTAGAATTGCTTTTAATTTCATATGCAGGTCATAAATCGCCTCTCATTCTAAGGAGGTCATGACTTCGACGACATTTGTTTGTTAGCAGGATAACATCAAAAGTACTTAAATTCCATTTTACCCAAAGATAGACCTCACACAGTGAATGATTACATTAATAATGGAAGGGATCCGGATCAATATACTAATTCTGGAATAGTTTTAGAAAAATCAAAAAATCCCTATCACTCAAAATTGGTGAATTTTTTAAAAGTTCACATCTTGATTTGTAAATGACTGAGCTTAATGAAATTTGATTAATTTATGTCAGGTTAATTCCTCAATTCCCCCACGAGTTTCAGCCCATTGTATCCGAATTGCACATTTCATTGTACTTAAAAAAAATAAAAATAAAAAAATACATTTGAACCTACTGTATCATTATAAATGGGACAGAAATGTCTACCAAGCCTTTAAAGTGTGAATGATCATAATACCATGAACAGGATCACTGATCCAGATAACTGTGATTATCTGGCAAAGAGGATATTAAGCACTTGGTGAAGATTGAGCTCTTATTGCCTCATATTCCTATTAGTAAAGTTTGTCTTTTTGCCTTTCTGAATTGAGTTGTGTATCCTTTTAAAATCACCAAAATGTTAGAGAACTCCTAATGACATTTCCAAATGGTCCATTTAGTGGTAAGCTTTGGCTTTGTTCAGAATATTCCCACCAACTACCTCTGCGTTCATTCCCACTATCCTGGAAGGGACTGCTGCTGCACCAAGGATAAACGCTCCAGGCAGCTCCAGCTCCTTCGACACAGAGTTCATGTTGTATTCCTGGGAGACACAAGAAGAGAACATAATGTTTTAAACAAACCATTCACCTGCATGCACATGGGTTTTAGTGCCTTTAACCCTCCCATTATCCACAATTATTACTAACACACTTTACCCTTGGGGTCAATCTGACCCCAGGAATATTTGCCTCAAGAAAATGAGTGAATCAAGTTTTAGTGTCAGGCACTTTGTTTATTTGTTAAATACATAAATAACACTTGTCCTGAATGTGATTTACTTTAAAAACTACTTTCAGCAACTTAGAGCTGCCCTGTAAAAAGCAACACTACATAATTTAATCACATTTCAGCGTTAATGAAGGAAAAAGTCAAGTGACACAAAATGTTGTTATTGTGCTGCTAGTGATTAATAAAAGAGTCTTTGTGGCTCCACTGACTTTGACCCATTATTGTTTTTCTTGTAAAACTATTGATAAAAAACAAATGGTTTATATCACTTATTGCCATTTTGAGGAAAAATATAGAGATATGAATGTTGGTCCATATCACCCAGGCCTAATGTAATCAAAGCAGTAACGTTTTATCTTGTAAAAGATATTATTGTCCAAACTGTGTGAAATGAGGGGTTCACACACTGTTTAAAGTAGGATTTTATTAACATGAGTGTGTTGCCTCAATAACAAATAGAAATCACTAGACTGATATGCTGCCTTAAAGTTAAACAAAGTAAAAAGACTGTGTGTGACTAAAATAACATGTCAGCCCTTTTGTTTGATGTTAATTGTACTTGGAACCAGTTTGATAATTTGCTTACATACAATTTTTTTAAAATTTGAAAATGATCTTGTCTTAAATGATCTTTTATTCCTTTTTTCCATTTAGGGTGATGATTATAAGTAGGTGACTTTAAAATAGTCTAAATTATTTGAATGAAAAAAATCGTGATTTTACCAAGAATAAATTGCGATTTTTCCTCATATTGCCCACTCTTACATGTGTGTATGTCTGTGCTAGACATTAACTTAAGTTAATTAAAACTCTTGTTCAGCTACTACCAATGTTATGAACACTGGTAGTCGCTGAATTGCACTTGTAGGTTATATCAGCATAAATACATAGTAAATGAAACAAATGCCATGTCTAATCTAATGTTCATTTGAATGGTAAATGGACTGGACTTGATTTTATATAGCGCTTTATCACCACACTGAAGCAGTCTCAAAGCGCTTTACATATCAGCTCATTCACCCTCACATTCACACACCAGTGGGACAGGACTGCCATGCAAGGTGCTAGTCGACCACTGGGAGCAACTTAGGGTTCAGTGTCTTGCCCAAGGACACTTCGACACATAGTCAGGTACTGGGATCGAACCCCCAACCTCTCGATCAGAAGACAACCCACTACCACCTGAGCCACGGTCGCCGTTGAACTGTTCTTATTTGATTATTATTGTATGTAATAGTGTATTTCTATGGACATTGAGTCTGCTGCTAAGACATTTTCATTTCTAATTTCTGGTTGATTAAAACTAGCATTAGGAGGACACAGTGCAGGAAGAGCCGCTGGCATGGAGGTGAGGACATCAGTCTTAAGGTATAAATCAACGGTAAAACAGGCCAAAGCCATGTTAAAAAGGACACATTTTTTTCTCCAGAATGCATCAGGTCACTTAAGTCTCATTCTTGTCATTTTCTGAAACTTGGCAGCCCTGTGATAATTATATGCTTGATCAATTGTATCCATACAGTTTCCGTATCAGTATACCGACATTCTATCCGTACGCAGCACCCCTCATTGACCAGTTTAGGTCACGTGATAGGTCAGTTTAGGTCAAAACCTAAACCTAACCTTCCCAAACCCAAAAACATATCAATAGCCCCCCGGGACTGTCGGTACATTTTCCGTGTCAGGATGGCCAAGTGGTCTAAGGCGCCTGACTCAAGAATTCGTCCTTCTGCTGCCGTAGGTTCGAATCCCACTTTTGTCGCATACATTTTTCATTTTAACTTAACACGACAAATTTCACCTCAAAAAATATATATACAAAAAAAATAAACATTTTGGGTATTTCCTGGGTTAGGGCTCGGGATGGTTTTAGGGCTAAAATAAAAGGGTTAGCGGGTTAGCTAAAAATAAATATGAGATAAAAAAAAACTGACGGAACTTTAAGTCACGTGGTGCACCTATCACATCACCTAAACTGGCCAATGGGGGGCGCTGCGTATGAATATTTGTTTATATATAACAAGGGTGCCCAATCCTGGTCCTCAAGGGCCACTATCCAGCATGTTTTAGATGTTTCCCTCTTCCAACACACCTGATTCAAATCATCAACTCATCAACAAGCTCTGCACAAGCCTGATAACGATTCTGATCATTTGAATCAGGTGTGTTGGAAAAGGGAAACATCTAAAACATGCTGGATAGTGGCCCTCGAGGACCAGGATTGGGGACCCCTGATTTATAAGGATCCCCATTATACCCCACTATATACACACTACACACAAACCAAACCACCCCTCAACCCAACAGATGTAGTTTAACAAGTCTTTTGAATTTTTCCACATTTAAAGTGAGTTTGGTGTGACCAGGCAGTGAGTTCCATTCTTTCATAACCCTTTTTTTTTTTAATAGACAGTGAGTCTATTGATACGTTTTCATAGACACTTTCTTTTGGGAATTATAAACATTGATTGGGGTCAAAAGGACCCCAACGATAAGAGTAGGTAATAAATAAAATGAAAGAACACCTTATCTTTTTGCACCAAAGGGACGAGATAGGGTACACCACCAACATCAGCAATGCGGGGGTTTCCACACAAACCTGCAGGACATAAGGTGACCAACTCTGAACACATACACATGTTTGTTTTATTGAGTAATATAGTTGTGCAAGAGGGAGGTAGGGAACGGACCTGGGACTGGAAACGTAAAGGGTTCTTTGGTGAGATCTGGACAGTCCACAACACTGACCTCAACTTCTGCAAAGTTGCTTTTCAGTCCAGTTTGTAACACTGCACAACAACAACAACAGTGTGTGTTTAACAGCCCGCCTGTGTCACTGTGCACGTGTGTGTGTGTGAGGGGTCCTCACCGTGTTGGAGCTCCTCCAGGGAGGACGCGTGCAGCTGGATCTTCTCGGTGGTGCTGGTTGTGTCCATGATGGTGTCAGAGTCTGACTGTGTGCTGTTAACGTAGAGGGAGAGAAGAAGCAGCACAGCAGTGGGTAAAGTTCAGCCAAAGAGTATGTGACAACAAGATAGTTACACTCCCAGGAAAAGCTCGTCCGTCTGCACTTAAGAAACATGAAAACAATAAACCGGGGATGCAAGAAGATGGAGGAGAGAAACAATGTCCTGCATCAGCTCTAAGGAACTAGACTTCCAAGAAAAACTACTTTGGGTTGTATTTATTCAGTTTATTTCTCTCTTTTTTTTTTGTACTTTCAAAATATGGTAAAATTATGCTATTTTTTTTTTTTAATTTTTTTTTTATCAAAACAGTATATAATTTTATGGTATGGTAGAAATTATTTGAAAAATCTGAATAAAAACACTTTCATAATCCCAGGGAGAAATTACGTTGTTTCTTGTTTATTTGTTGTTTTTGGTTTCCAGTGGCTCCAAAGCAGAATTTATTTTCTATTTTTTAATGTGAAAAGAAACACTAACAACATATCCAAATAATACAAATATACAAGTATAAGCTAAATAATAGTAATAATAAAATAATATGAATTAATCTACAAGATGTTAGCATTTAATGGTTAAAAAAATGGCTATTTGGCAAAGCTTTATGGACGTTTTAGGTTACATTTGTTGATTAATAATGCTAGCTATTAAAGCTGGGATGTTATCGATTAATTTGCTGAGTAATTTTTCCACAGACAGATCATTTTTATTCCATAGATTTCTGCTGTAGTCAAAGCTAGAAGTACAGGAGGAGAACACGCTTGACTTATAACTCCGCCCCTCCTCTCCGATGATTGGTCACGCTGGTTACGTTTGCTCACTTCCTGTTTGGGCGGAAACTCTGCGTTCTCTACTGTACACACACGTTGTGCTGTAGCGAATTTATAAACAACAATTAAACGTGTATTTATGTTATACTTTGACCTGCTTTTTCTCTACTTTGCAAATTTCCCGATAAATCTTTTTCCTCCACTGGATATTATTATTTATGGAGACACGTTCTTCCTGTCTTGTAACTGATGGACTTAGAAGGCGTGAGAAATACCTGGACACCTTACAGTCTGACAGGTGAGTGGGAAACACGGCGTGACTTCTGCACAAACAATAAAACTGTTGCAAGTTTATAAAGTCTTGGTGTGTTTGTGTGTGTGTGTGTGTGTGTGTGTGTGTGTGTGTGTGTGTGTGTGTGTGTGTGTGTGTGTGTGTGTGTGTGTGTGTGTGTGTGTGTGTAGTGACTCAGGGGAAAGCCTGTTCATCACTCAGCATAATGTGTCGGACGGAAATCCCGACGCATGTCATCCGAACCTGAGGACGGAAATGACTCTGACACTCGATCATCCATTGCTTCCACTGGGAAATGCCTACCTGGCAGGAAGAGGAAAAGGAAGAAAGTCAAACTGCCAATGTACAGATTCCCTTTTCTTCAGAAAAAAACAACCAGCAATGGATTCACTGTCCAGAAGAACACCAAGCTCCATGTAAGTATTCCACTTCTTTAGTGAGAATGTTTGGGAACGTTCCCTGGAGCTTTGTTCTATATTCTGATGCTACAGTATGCTGTGATGGGAGGCTTCCTCATCGGAGTCAGGGAGCTTCAGGCGAGCTTCAATAGAGGAGAAGATCTCCAAGCATCCCTGCCTACTATTGATGAGGATGGACTGTGTTTATCTCCACTATCAGAGTGAGTTCAAGTGAACACCCCATGTGTACCTTTGGGATCTGTTATAGCTGGATGCTTCAATAATACAGAGAACTTTGATGGTTTTCCAGTTTCATCACTCACAACTTGTGATGTGGGCTTTGACCTCTGTTCATCTTCACTGTGCAGAGATAACCATTCTGTGTGTTAGGCTTGGGCGGTAATATAGTAATACCGTATACCGTGGGGTCATGAAAATAGCAACGGTATCAATTTTAATAATGTAGTTTAAAAAAAATGCAATGCACTTATGTAGGAGACAAATATTAAATATAACTTATTTAATGCCTAAACACAATTCTATGTCCAGGAGCACTTATGTGTTGAATGGGTTGACGTTACGTGACAGCGCGGCGCCTCCGTTGAAGCGACTAGATTACATTCAAATCAATGTAAATGACGCAACCTCAAGTTATCTCCCCTCATGCGACGTGACTTGCGTGATTTGAACGACTTGGTCAAGCGCGACCTAGTCGCTCAAAGTTGAAAAATTTGAATTTTTCAAGCGACAACTCCCCCGTCCTTCACTGTCTGTAGAGCCGAGGCCACAGCCCCTCCTTCCAGCTGTGAGACGCTGCAGAGAGAGGCTTCCTTAACTTACCTGAGCCAAATTAAAGCAGTTAACTTCTTGAATAAGCCTACATTCTGAGTGAGCTCATCCTTTAGTGACTCCGTAAGTTGATCATCTAACCCGTAAAAGCAACGCTGTTAATGATAACTGCTGTAAACGCACGGCCGGAGAAGAAGGAAAAGAAGTGATCAGACCTCTCTCTCTCCTGTCACTCGGCTCCGTAGACAGACAGACACACACACACATACACTAATCCATTGTGCTTTGGAAAATTCTGGATCATCTCGCTCTGTGCAGATGAGCAAAGGACACACACACAGCCACGTTAGGTGTGAACGCACCCTGAGCCTTACGTCATATTTTGTAATTAGTCACGGTAATACCATATACCGCCGTAAATAGGGAGGAGGTTTGACGGTATCAAAATGTGGATACCGCCAAAGCCCTACTGTGTGTGGGAGGATGCATGCTTACCAACATCCTAAAAAAAAAGCTGGATTTTTCCTTCACCTCTATGTACCTTGAAAAAGACAAACCCGATAGAAGCATGGAGAAAATGAAGGAGATGAATACTGGAAAAAGTAGGATTGCCACAAACAAAAACACTGAACAATACCTGTATCATAAACTGGAGCGTGCTACATAACTTTTGTATTTATTATGTCTTTTTTTTTATCAATTCTTGTGCCTTTTTTTGTACAACTCAGTCCCCTGTTTGTTCCATATTACAAATATTATTTGTTATAAAGTTTACATAAAAAAAAAATAGCTTGTTGTCCCTTTACCTGGTGACTGATCTCAGATTATAAAATGAGATACCATACATTATTAGCCCCACAATTGGGAAAATATTTCTTCATAGCAGCAATAAATGTAAATATATATACTGTATCTGTTTAAAATATAGGCCTGTGAATATCATCATTAGGAATTTACAATACAAAACAGGAGGACTTTAGTAAACTAGTAAAAAAAATAGCATTTCCATGAAAATGGAAGTGAGAGCGTGAAGGTGTTCTACACTTACAGTATGTTAGGGCTGGGCTAGTTTGCCTAAAAAAAAAAAGTTTCGATTCGATTTTTAATTTTATTTTTTTTATATGCACTTAAACATGACTGCAGACATCAGATATATTGTCAAAACTGCAACTTTATTGCTGTGATTGTCCTCAAGAGTTAAAATGCATAGAACAATCCTAAACTAAAAAGTAAATGAGGCTCTGTCATACAACAAGTTTTAACCCAGGTTTCAGCAAAAGTGTAACAGCAACTTCACAGTAGCTTAAATCACAGCATAGTGTGAATAAAACATTAAACCTGCCTGTGGCACATATACAGCCTACTCAAAGAGTAAACAAAGAGGGGCCTAGCTCACATCGCGCTACGGTAACCCACAAGGACGGAACGCGAAAAATTCCAAAAAAACTCTGGTGGGAGAAAAAAATGTTAAATTTAAAAATGTAAAAAAAAAATAATTTTTTTTTAAACTCGAATTTGCAAAATAAAAATTGTTTTTATCTACAAATTCAATAAATAGATTAAATTGATTTTTGTCCAGCCCTACAGTATGTCAAAGATTGTTTTCACCTGTGTCAAAGTACAACACTGAAGGGCTCCCGGTTCGAATCATACCTGGGATGTTGAGCAAGTCCCTTAACCCCAATCCAACTCTCCCTGGGTGCCTGCAGTTAGCAGCACACTGCTTCCTCCTTGGGGAAAATGGTTAAAAACTGTTGAGAAGAATTTCACTGCGGTGATCAATAAAGGTTACCTTACATTACATGGAATAACAGAAAAGTTTCAGAGGCTATCGAAGCATTTGAATGTGCTCTTTACTGCCACACCTTGTATTGTTCAGTTCTAAATCTTTCCTCTGATGCAGGGATGAAGATGGTACGATGGAAAAGGAGGCCATCCGAGTGGTGGTAAGCAGATTGTGTTATGAGCAGTAATCCAGAATGTAGAGTGTAAAATGTGTGTGTGTGTGTGTGTGTGTGTGTGTGTGTGTGTGTGTGTGTGTGTGTGTGTGTGTGTGTGTGTGTGTGTGTGTGTGTGTGTGTGTGTGTGTGTGTGTGTGTGTGTGTGTGTGTGTGTGTGTGTGTGAGTGTTGACAGAAGAAGAACTGTTTTGTTGTATCGTCAAAGAAAAGAGCCAGCCGCAGTCAGGCTGGAGGAGAGAAACATCAGAGATCTGACAAAGATCGATTTCAGATACAGCGATGGAAGGATTGTAGTAAAACCAATCAAACTGAGCCATCACTGGAAAACATTTTGGATCAAAACCAGACGGACACTCTGTGCTCCAACGATGATGCTACAGTTGGTGAATTCAATCCTCGTGAAGACCCTGAAAACAATGGAAGTAAATCAGCTGCTGCGGCAGATCCTGAACTCCTACCGACAGAAGAAGCTGGAGGCCAAATACTCCATAGCAATGGCACAAACAATGACACAGCCTGCCATGAAAGTGGAACAATGGAAAAGAAGAGGAACAGAGAAGAACATAAGAGCAGAGAAGAGGAAGCTTCTAACCTGACGATCAAAGATCAAATGAGCTTTACAAAGGATGAGATGCATACTGCAGAGCTGAAACAGAAGAAAAAGAAGAAGATCAAGAACCGTCGTGAAGCAGAAGAAGTTTTGCAGGAAAATGGAAAATCTGACATGAGAGCCAAGGAGGATTTAGACATTTTGGGAAAAAGAAAGAGGGAAATAACTGACAGTGAAGAAACGGAGCAGATCCAGGCTGACACAGCTTTTAATCCTCCTAATGAGGATGCTCAGGTGAGTAAAAAAAAAAAGAAAAAGTCAAAAATAATAAAGCTGTCATTGGAACGGATGGACGAAACAAGCAAGTGTTTGGAAGATGCTGCTGCTCCTCAGGAAACATCAGAGAAACCTGAGTCTGTATTTAATGATGATCCAACTGGAGAAGTGGCTGAAGCAGTGACTAATAATACACACACCAGTTCACACATATCCATGAAGAAGAAAAAGAAGAAGAAGAGTAGCCCTCAGTTTGTGGGTGTCCTGCTTAATCAGGATGAGGAGGAGGAGGAACCGCCCCAGAAACCAGCAGAGGGCGCTGATAGTGCTTATTTGGTGACTAAAAAGAGGAAAAAGAAGAAGAAATCAAGTATTTCCATCTGCAGTGAAGCCTTGGCTGGAACTGAGGATTCTGAGTGTGTCACCGCTTCCTCTCCTCATGCTGATGCAGAGGAAAAAGCCCTCAGTGGCCCCCGTGATCCAACATCAGCAGAAATTAGTACAAGTTTAGAGGAAGACAATGTGCTCAGGAAAAAGAAGAAAATAGAGGCAGCTGAGAGGAAGGATGATGAGGAAACACATCCATGCCAGAGTGGAGATGGAATAGAGGTCAACAGGAAAAAGAAAGGGAAGAGAGAGACGCTGACCCTCACTGAAGCCCCCCACAGTGCTGCTGATGTAGACGTGCTGGGAAAGAAGAAGAAAAGAGCACGAGAGCTTTCAGCTTTGACTGATAATGACTCAGTGAGGGTACCTGAGTCCACTCTGGCCTGCAGCTCACAAACATCTCAGACAGAGCAGACCTCAGATACACCCGGGAACGTGACAGGGGAGAGAAAAAGCAAAGCATTGAAATCAGATTGTGTGAGTTCTGAACTGACTGTCACACACAGGAAGAACAAACAAGGCAAACGAAGACTTCATAACCCGTGTGAAGACTTTCTATCAGAGGGTTAGTTTAAACCTGCTGACATGAGTAGTTTTACTACTAATGTACTGCATTACCTTCTAGTTATTTTCACGTATGAATATTTATTTTCTTTTTTTAATTGTTAAGGCATTAGATTTTGGCGTGAGCTTAGTATTATAAAAAACATTAAAACTAATGCACAATTTTCATCATTATAGATGCAAGAAAACAATGATACTGACTCTGTTACTGTTACTTTTTCAGGGCCTGCCTTTCTGTAGCTGCCATCAGGTGCTGGCGGGTGTTCACCATGGACAGGGCTCCAGTCCATCACAGGGTCATTGATACAAAAATGTAACAGGCTGACAACAGCAGCTCAAATGAATAATGCTGTGTGATGTTTTATTAGCTACTATAGCATAAGGGTTTATGTGAAGAAATTACCTTCATTAACAGAATGAATAAATAGTCTTAATATCTAACTAAAAAGCAAGGAGCGTGTGCGTGTGGGCGTGTGTGTGTGTGTGTGAAAGAAATATCTCCCAGACGCGGTGCGAGTTCGACCTGAAACTCGGTCAACGGGTTCCAAATACCCCGAGTGTGTGTATCTGTTATTTTAGAGTGTGAGGGGGCACTAGCACACCATATGTTGAGAGACGACTTCCGGCATCCATTTTGAAGGCAAAACAGATGAACGGTGATCAACTGCAACACACCTAAAAAAAAGAAAAAATCGGCATCCACGTTAATCAATCTTATTTTAGAGTAATTTGGTGTAGCAAAACGGTCAAATTAACGTTTATTTTATAATTACAGCTCCACTATGATTATTGTTTGTAGACGTACTAGTAGTTCTGGTAAGTAAACATGCATGTTTATCCGTGAACACAGCATTATAAACGCTCATATTTTCACCACATGAGCAAAACAAAAGCACGTGACGCTTTTACTCCGGAGCAGAGCATCACACGCTGGAGAAGTCAAGTCATTTATAGCAGAAAAACTCGCAAAGTCCATGTTAACATGCACATAGTTCTAATGTCGGCAGTTAAGAAAGCTAAGCTAAGCTAATGCTTATCACATGGTGCTCGAGGTAATACACCTCGACGCTGCATCCAAAGAAGGAGAGATGAATGATGTGACTACATATTAGTGTTTCTTATTATTGTTTTATCTTATAGTTACGGGTATTCTCACTGTATTATTGCTATTACCTCATTATTTTATATTGGTTTTTATTATTGTAGTATTATTTGTATGTATTATAGTTAATGGATTCTCATTATAGTATTTTGTTATTGCTATAATTATTTCATAATTGTACTACTACTGTATTATTGTTATTGCTATTTTTATATTCTTAATTAATATTTTATCTTATAGTTACTGGTATTATCATCAAAGATTATCATTCCTATTACCTTATTTAATATTTATTATTGTATTATAGTTACTGGATTCTCATTATATTTTATTGCCATTATTATTATAACTATTACTTCTACTATTAATATTATATCCCTATCTAATTGTACTACTACTGTATTGTTGTTATTGCTATTTTTATATTATTGTTTTTTTTTTTTATTATTCTTTTATCTTATAGTTACTGGTATTCTCATTGTATTATTATTATTATTATTACCTTATTATTTTACGTTTATTATTGTTTTTATTATTGTATTACAGTTACTGGATTCTCTTTGTTATTTTGTTATTGCTATTAATATTATTATTAATATAATATAATTGTACTATTACTGTATTAATGTTATTGCTTTATTATAATGACCATTATATTTCTAAACTCCTTTTTAATTATTAGAGTTAGGGTTAGTCTTTCTTATATTATTCTATGTGCTAAGAAAGATGCTAGCAGCTACAATGTAAACACACACACACGGCTGATGCACGTTTGTGCACGACACGTGAAAATACTGAACTCACACAGAGCCGTTTAGAGAGTTGCGACTTTGGTGTTGCAAAACGTTTATTTTTCGTGGTACTTCTGTGTCTCTCTTAACAACCTGCAACGGATTATGTGCAAGACGCGCGCGAGAGACAACGCACGGAGGAGATGGATGGAGAGATACACACACACACACACACACACACACACACAGTATTTATAATAAAAAATATACTAAATGAGTAAAATAAAACAAAAAATAAACAATATTTATCCAAAAAATACACCAAACGACTCCAGAATCACACTACTATGGCAACAAATAACAATAATTATACAAAAAATGCAAAAAAGACAACTGAAAGATTAAAAAAAAAAACACAATGATGACATTAAACCAGGAAATCTGCACCCACATTTTGCACCCGCAAATATACCCCTTATGCTCTCACATGAATGCATACTTCCGACGGGCACTGTACAAGTCTAACTAAAAAGCAAGGGACGTCTGTGTGGATGTGTGTGTGTGTGTGGAGCAAATATCTTCCGGACGCGGTGCGAGTTCGACCTGAAACCCCGAGTGTGTGTATCTGTTATTTTGGCGTAATTTGGTCATTTCAAAATGTTCATTTTAATTTTATTTCACTTCTGGATGGCACCGAAATGAAACCTATTCAACTTTTGAATGCAGCTCTGAGAACATTTCCTACATCAACCATCACTGAAACCAATGAGCTGATATACTCCACAGCAGCAGTGATCCTAGAGACGCTTGGCTGTCGTAAGAGCAACCATGAGATAAAATACCCACCATGGAAAAGAAGGCTGGAGGCTAGCATCAAGGCAGCACAGAGAGAAGTGAGTCAATTGACAGAGTCCTTGAAAGGTGCAATGAAAAAGCAAGTACCCAAAAGGTACAGCCAGATGCCCATACCTGAAGCATTGGAAACTGCCAAACAAAGGCTCCAAGCCTTGGCCAGCCGCCTAAAGAGATACACGAGAGACAACGAAGCCAGACGAGTAAATCGTCTGTTCGCAACTCAACCAGCGAAAGTGTATGCTCAGTGGCAGGGTAACAATAACAGAGCAGACCCACCAAGGCTGGAAACTGAACAGTACTGGAAAGGCATATGGGAGAAGGAGGCAGCACACGACAGTGATGCACAGTGGCTGGTGGCTCTGAGAGAGGACCACAGCAACCTCTGCAATTTAATTAAAAATAAATCTTGAATGAAATAACTAAAGGAATAATACAAATGAAGAAGAAGCCTATTTATTTAAATTCTGGTTCTATAGTAAACAATGCAAAACTAAATAATAGTTCCTTTTCTTTTTAAAAGTGCAACTGAAAACGTATTTTGTGCCTTAACAATTGGACTTAAAAAAAAAAAGAAAACAGTCTGCACTGCATTTACGTCAGATATTTGTTTGGGCCAGCAGAGGGCGCTGGTAACCCAGTGGTCGGTTGGCATGCAGATATCCTTGCAGTGAAGAAGAGAAGCTATGCTAGCAGACAGAGCTAATAGAAAAACGTGACTTTTACAGATAGTCACGTAATATTACAGATATTCTTTCGGTGCTAAAGGGGTAAAGAATCATTTATGAACATGTTTAAGAGTAGGTGGCGGCCAGAAAGATAGTAGTAGCAGATTCCGCCCGCCGCCTACACTTTTAGATGGGAAGGATATATAGCGCCCTCTGCTGTTTAAAAACGTACTGCGATTGAATTCTCAGAGCATCGATGTGAATCGTGATACCTATGAATCGATTTTTAACTGCCTTACGATTAATAGTTACATCCCTAATAGATAGACTACAAAAATATAAAATGGCTATACATTAAAAGCAGTCCAGAATAAGTGGGTTTTGAAGTGTTTTCGGAAGGTGAGAAGTACAAGTAAAAAGTATCTCAGTTAAATAGTACTCAAAGTAAAAGTCTTATTTTTGGTAATAAATCTTTCCATGGATCCCTTGCATACAGTAAACATCATAACAACATGTATAAACTTAAAAAAGAAGAAACCAAATCTTGCACAATTGGAACTTAATTAATTTTCCCACAAAGACTTATGTATAAACTTAAAGGTTTGTCAAAATGTACAATTCATTTTTAAATACAATTTTTGTTTTTCAGTTTAAAAATTTTATTTTTTTTTTAAATTTTTATTTATTTAAATAACACCAATAAATTCAATTCAAGATAAATAAAAATGAGCAGGCCCTCAGTATAGCTACATATACAGTATATTATATACTGTATATGTAGCTTCACAACTGCTTAAAACGAGCCTCTAATCTTTAAGTAAATGAAATTCTAAGCAGTGTGGGTGATTAGAGTTCATTACTGTATTTCATTCAGAAATGATCTTGCTTTTGGTTGGTTTTAAAAGTTGTGTTTTAGTATCTCCTTTTTAATTAGCAGCATCATTTTTAGGAAATCATACAATCATACTTTCCATGCACAAACACTGACCAAGTTTTGCACTAAGATCCAGGACCACTGAGCTGTAAAAACAGACCAATCGTCCTAAAGATGGCGCTACAGCAAACCTCTAAATTTAGCCGCAACACAGAAAAGGTTTGTATACTTAAACCTACTGCAAACTGTGAAGTAAATTACTCACTTTTTTTTAATTTTCATTTCTCAAGAACTATAAAAATTATAAAAACTCCATTTTGGCTCATATGACACCAAATTTGTTAAAGCGCATCTTCAGACTCTCCTACACAAACGATCCATGACTGTAAACAATGATGTAAACAAATACCTGCAAATTCTCACTAAGTACAGTTTCAATGTTCCTCAAAAAATCATTGTCATTGTACATGATGTTTGGAAAATATCACAATTTTCTCTCAAAAACATTTTTTTATTTTTTTACTGCATTTTGAATTTCACTCTCATGTGAACAATTGAGTCAATACAAAAACAGCATTTTTAAACATCTTTTCACTCATGGAGCCAATAAAACATTGTTAAATACCAAATGATCAACATCTCCATGCTGTCTGGATACAATATGTGGGTATTCGTTTTTTGATTTTCGTCTGAATGATCTAATTTTGGACAGCAGTTTGAAACCTGCCATTAAACGCTAACAGCTGCTGTCTTGCAAACAGACGATTGGTTTAGTTAATTAGTGATTTTCTTTCTGCTAATTTGCTCAGTTCCATCATGAAATATAATATATTGTAATGATGTGTTTGACTAATTAACTCAGCAACTTAGAGCATTGTTTCCTGTGATATTGTGGGTTTGATTACAAGGTTCTACCTGTCAGTGTTCTTTAAGTTACTCCAAATGATTGATTAGTGCATTACATGATAGCTTTGTCCCATTCATGTGTGATTGAGCTGAAAACACAGATAGCAAGCATACAGTACGTCTCGCTGATGTCGGTCTCAGATCGTTCGTCGGCATTCTACTCCTAATGCATCATTTTGTGTGTTTTTCCCCCCCAAATCAGTGCTACCACTTATAAAATATAAAATGTCACTTTCATGATGATGTTTTCTCGGGCGGGGGGCTCTCTGGGCCCTTCCCTCGGGGGGTTGGGTGCTTGGGTGTGGGTGGGTGGGGGGGGGGTGGACGCTAGCGGGGGTCCTTGGGGTTGGGGGTTGGGGTCGGTGGGGGGATGCGCTGGGTGCTCGGCTGCTTGGGGCTTCCTCGGATGTGTGTGTGGGGGGCGGTGGCTGCCTTTCGGCCTGGGATCTTGGGGGCATCTGGGGGGTTGCTCGGCCGCGGGGGGGTTGCCTGGGGCTCCCTGGCCTCCGCTCTTTCTGCTGGCCTGGCTGCATCTGCGGGCCCAGGGCAGTTTTTTTTTTTTTTTTTGCACACATGCTGATATATGAAGAACAGTCTATTCTTCCCCACCTTTTCTATTTCCTGCCTTAAGTCTCTCCTCCCTGCTCCCTTTCCCCACCTCCACTTAGGTGTAACACTGCTCTCCCTTTTTATATCCTCCCTATAATAAAAGATTTCTTCCTCTTCCTTAGGGAGGGCTGGTGATGGTCACAATTAAGCAATAAAATAAATCAATGTATTTTATTGCAATAACAAAATATGCATTGCTGTCTCATAATGATTGCACTTCCTGTGGTGTTGACCTTTGACAGCATGTGCAGACAAGAAAAAAAAAAAAAAAAATGATGATGTTTTAGTGCTGGGGCTCTTTTGGCTATACTGCTGAATATACATTAATGATCATGAACTGTGTTTCTCTTTATTTTGTCCACACATAAGCTATTTGTTGGTAGTATTGTGACATGCAGGTGTAGGTAGAGACCAAAATGCAGAAACGGAGGCGGAGCTCAGGTGCAAAAAAACAATCTTTATTGTCTTTTGAGGTGTGGTCAGACAAGCAGGTATTCAGCACACAGGTGGTCAGTCCAAGGAGGCAGAGGCAATCCAAAAAACACAAACCAAAGAAGAAAGTCCAAATGCAGGGAAACAAACACTCATTGTCAATCCAGGAATTACTGGCATGAACCCAAGCCCAGATTACAAGTGAAACACGTAGAAAAACCATAGTAAATGTCCCAGCACTGAACTGAAGCAAAGCCTCCCCATTTATACACTGCAGTTAATCAATTACAGGAGAAAGCTGCTGGGAGGCAGGCCAAGAGTGCCCTCCAAAGTAAAAAGTATAAAAAGTATATTGTTTTTTTTTTTTCTTGTGATATTGCCATATTCCTATCATATTTAAGTAAATACTCGACTATGGATATGGAGATATTTATACTAATTGAATGATCTGAGCTAAATAAAGGTTATTATAAGCTGTATAGAGGCCAAGCTGAGCATCTTTAATCCATCATCCAAACGCCGATGTCTCCGCTACGTCTGCCCAATGAGCAAACGCTCTCCATAATACGTCTCGCCGATGCAACTTCATTCATTGTGCCGACGTCGGCGAGATGTATGTGTGCTATCTGGGAATGTAAAGGCACTTACTACTTTGTCTTAGAAGCACTATTCAAACCAATTCCTTTTTTTCATTTACTCCATTTACATCATTTACATATCAAGTATGTTGAACAATAAAAAATTACCTTCAGCTTTGACAGCTTTAACATCTTAGACAGTCAAAACACTTGTATTGGTATTAATTGAGTAAGTATATTAAAATACATAATAAAAGCACCCAGCCCAGCTCATTGTAGTTTTTACCGATAGTTAATAAGCACTGGTTGAAACTGAAGTCACATGTTCAAAACTCTTAACACAGTCTGCATACTGTTCATGTGGACAAAACTGTGACTCACTTTTCAAATTTCATGAGCTCTTTTCTCAGTCACGAATTCACCAACTGCAAAACACTAAATTTTTAACACACACATTTTTCAAATGCTAACACACTTTGTTCAAAAACACAATCAAAACAGAATAATGGTGGGAAAAAATGTCTGCTGCAGCCACATTGAAATTTATTGAAAATTATGTTAAAAAAATATTGACAATAAAGATAAATAAGACAATGATGAAATTACAAACACAGCTTAGAGTAGTTGTCAACTAAAAACCGATTCAGGTGATCTGTGTTTGGCCTCATTAGAAACAAAGGAGTGGCTCTGATTCTTTCTCCTTGGACTGTATAAGGATCAAAGAGTTATAAGAAGGAAAGAGAGGAAGACCAAGAGCTGTGCTCTGATGAAATCAGGGCCACAATGATTCACCATGTGCTAAATCATAGACTCTCTCTTACAGAGGCTGCTTTAAAGCTGCAGCCAAACTTGCAGCGTTCAACAGTTGCATCAATTATGAGAATTTTCCAGCAAAACAATGGGCAAGACATGCATCCCACAATTACTGTATTGAGCCAGATTTTACAAAATAAAGTAATCTATGGCTTTACATCAGCTGGAAGTTTGGAAAATACATTGATTGTGGTTACATAAATGCATCGCCAGAGAAGACATAAGGTGTGACATGGAATGAAATTGTATTCTGCCCCTGGAATTCTGAGATTCAGCATTTTCCTGTTTAGAGTAATGTTTATATTTTTGTAAGGTCCCAAAGTACTAGTAATGTCCTTGCTGTAAATTGTTTTGATCGTCTTGTTGCAATATATCACGGCATATACGTACAATCATTTAAAACCATCGAAGTGCAAAAATCTTGTTTTATAATGAAATACTAATTTGCTTGACAAGAAATATTCACGATTGAAAGATAAGTTGTAAGATAAGTATTTTATGTAATGCTAGTAATACTAGTTAGTATTTTGTAGATCAGTTTGCTCAGATTGACACTGTGTGTTTCTAAAGTGAGTATATTTGCGAGTGTTGTGGTTGATTGAGCTGCTTTTGAGACATGTATGAAGTATTTTAAGTAAGTAAGTGATGTTTATTTTTATAGCACCTTTCACAGACAGAGATCACAAAGTGCTTTACATATTTGCTCATTCAAACTCACATTCACACACCACTGGGACAGAGCTGCCATGCAAGGCGCTAGTCAACCACTGGGAGCAACTTGGGGTTCAGCATCTTGCCCAAGGACACTTCGACACACAGACCGGTATAGACCGGGATCGAAAACCCAGAGGATGACCACTCTACCACCTAAGCCATCCTGTGATGCTTCAAAAGATCTGCCTGCTTTGAGTGCATTATTCCTACATATATTTATCATTCTGATTCTAAAAATGTCAATGCCTCATAAGCCACAAACAATTAATTTTTCTGAAATAATTGCTATTTTTTTTTTTTTTAATTGGTGAATTTACTGAAAAAGACTCGCCATTTTGTAACTGTAAGGTTATAACATTTTATTTCAATTTTTTATCCTTAATCCAGTACAAAATAAAGTTTGCATACAAATATTCACATGCATAGTTCTGTGTGCAACTTCATCAATGGTAAAATATTTCACTATTAAACTTCAATACAGTGTGAAAACATTTTTCAAAAACAGCAACAGAAAAAAAAAATAAAACACATAATGGAGACATAATAATTTAAGTAAACATGAGTTTAAATAACTTAGTTATCTTAACACCTGATTTGTTTTTCAAAGAGTTCACAATCAATAGCTGCTTTAAAGGAGACTTTTAAAACCTCTCTGTAACATTCAAAACGACTCCAATCAAATAATTTAGTGCACATTCGCTGTGGTTTGTGGAGCCTCTGTGTATTAGTCAGCCGGTCTGCTGCTCTAGTAGTTGGTGCAGCGCAAAAAGTAGCTGTTTCTCAGCAACACTCCTCATGCTGTACTCATACATGTAGGGTCCACTGTAGAGGTACGTAAAACCTGCAGGGCAAAGATATAGCATGTTAGCATGTCAACATCTCTATAACAACCATTTAGCCCATTCAGCTGCTTTCAAAAGTTCTCTGGAATTTTACCTCTGTACTGGAAAGCTGCTGTCACTGTGCTGGTCATAGAAGAGAAGGTCTCATCCACATTTTTGGGAAATCCACGGTCCATTGTCTTCTTTGTCTCGTCATAACTGAAAACGGAGATAGAAGTTACCTCCATGAAGGTAAAGCAAAAGGGATTGCAAATCCAGTTCTTCTTTACACAAACCTGTAATATTGGTCGCCTACAAAGAACAGAGTCTTTCTTGAGTGAACATCATAGAGGGCTGCATTCACTTTGGAAACAGTTTTGGGCAGACCGAGGCTAGAAATGGGTTTAGGGTAGCCTCGCACAAGATCGTACCCTCTGAAGGCCCACACTTTGCGACCTGATGGGATTAAAACAAAGACTTTATGTCACGGTCACGTAAAAGCAAATTAACAGGATGTAAACATGAAAAAATCACAGGGAATTTGTACCTTTAAAAAGTAAGACAGTGTCCGATATTTGGCTTTCATACGCAGCATCAATTTTGACAGGAGCTTGGGGCCAGAAGTTGGTGATGAGAGTCTGCTGGGGGGTAACGCTCTGAGGATAGCTTCGCCAGAAGAACCTGAAAGCACAAACACAAATGAAGTCATTTAAATAACAAATAATTTATATATTTTTTAAATAGTCATCTTTAATACCTGTCCTTGAAGAATAGCATCTCTCCACGCAGAGTAGCAACAGCATCCAGGGTCATGGTTGAATCACAGGCATCGGGGGTTGGAGGAGCAGTAGGGCCAGGCTCAACAGTGTCTGGGTTTGGACCTGGAGAACAAAGAGTGTTTTGTAGTGTTTAGTTGTTGTTCTTTAGTCGTGTTAGAAGAAGTGTGGGGTGAGGTTTTCTCTAAATATTGAGCACTTGTGCACTCACCGTAAAGGTGCTGGATGCCGTTCACATCATCTCGGGGCAGAACAAAGGTGTCGGGGTTGCTGTATGAGTACACAGGGTACATGAGAGCACCAGGATCATCAGAGTGAGATAAACCCAGAGAGTGACCAAACTCATGAGCCGCGACCAGAAAGAGAACGTATCCTGAAGTAGGAAACACAGAACGATGAATGAATAATGAATAATGTCAACACTCAAAGACAAAGTAGCGGCAAAGAAAATACCAAGCTCTACACTTTGGAGAAATCTACCTCTGTCTGCGTGGAAGGTGAAAGTCTCATCTTCGTCAAAATGAGCATCGCCTCCGATGCCGGGGGATGGTGGGAAGGCGTGGGCGAGGATGCCATCAGGGCCATCAAATGGGTAGAAATCACCATGTTCTACAATACAAACATATACAGTATGTGGTGACTTTGGTATTAAAAACAACTACTTAATTTTTTAACTGAAAAATATGATTTCATCCGAAGTATAGTATATACACATTGTTGTCAATTGGAAAGCACCTCTTTGAGGTTGTGGTTTAACAAGAGCCTGAACAGGTGTGGTAATTTGCTGCTATCACCATTTAATGATATAGTTGGATACTGTGTGATTATTGTGATGTAAATATGGTGACGGTGTAATTGAAGGTGTTGAACATCCTGTACACACTGACAGTGTTTACCCCACACTTTGTTTGTCCCACACACTAGAAACAAGAACATCCACACAGCTGCTCTCAGCTAATCTATGAAAAAAAACTCTAAAAAATGGCACCAAACTCCATGTTTGACAATGTCTGGCTGTGAACTGTAGAACATCTGATTAGAGCAGATGTTTACTGCTGATGCTCATTTTTTATTTCTACGATAGATTATATTAACCTCATTTACTGCAGGTGTGTTTAGTCTGCAAATAAACTCCTATGAAGCAGTTTAAAGAGTCACTGCATGTGTATAATAAACATCGATGGACGCTCAGAGCAGCTGTGTGAAGATGAAGCAAAACAACCGATTTTATGTGATTGCAGAAAATGGATGGAAAAAAACTGAATTTACATTAGGAAACGTGCTGTTTTGTGTCAATATCACATTTCCACACTATTTTTCACCTGAAAACGGGTGATTGAATTTCTGTGAAATGTCACAAACGGACATAATATGTCACAATCCGCACATAATCCAGTTCCAAATCTATTGCTAGGTGTTACGGTTCGACTAGTGATCATGTTATCCTGTGATCACAGAGCTTCATCTGAAGTGTGCGTTAATGTGTTGGTTCAGATTATTATGACTGCATTGAAATGTAAAAACAAGGCACCGGTACAAATACAGGTTTAACTGATGGTGTTTTAGCTGAACTCGTGATCAGTTTACCTGGTGACAAGTCACAGAAGAAGCATCCACGCTCTACACAACTTCTTCTCGATATTTCGACTTTAATCCCAACATCATATTTCAACTTATTCACATAGACATTTCAACTTCAATCTCAACATTTTAGAGTTTATTCTCGACATTTTCAACTTTATTCTCGACTTTTTGGCTTTATTCCCAACATTATATTTCAACTTTATTCTTGAAATTTCAACATTATTCCAGATAGCGCTGCAACTAACAATTATTTTCATAATTGATTAATCGGTCAATAAATAAATAGATTAATTGATTATCCAGATTTTCATTTAAAAACTGTTTAAGATGATTAAACTGAAATAAAAGTGTCTCTTACGCTCAAACAAACGCACGCGCACTCAAGTCACACACAAACATTCGTGGTGTGTGTATACACAAACAGCGCACACGCGCAAACACTCGTCATGCACACACACACAAACACTCGTGGTGCGCACAAACACTCGTGATGCGCGCAACACAAATATTCTACATACACAAACAAACGCGCGCAAGTCACACAAACCTTTCAACTTTAATTTCGACGTTTTCGATTTTATTCTCAACATTATATTTTATTATTTATTCTCAAAATGTCATCTTGACTTTTCGACTTTTTTTCTCTTTATTTCTCTATCAAAATTGGCCCTAATCCTCTTCTGTAGAAGTATAGCCTATATTATTATGATTATTATTGGTGGTGGTCCAGGTGGTCTCACCTGTCTGGTAAACAGGATGGCCGTGTCCCAGTACTCCGGGTGCTTGTCGCTGTTCTTGTTCATCTTCTTCTGCCAGCTGCAGAAGTTGCGCAGCGTCATCGCCGCGTTTCCGGACACTTTGGGTCCGTTGTCGTCCTCGGTGAGGACCAGGATCTTCACCACGGTGATGCTGATGGAGTTGAGGATGCTGGGGTGCCTGTATAGCCGCGCTGCCACCGCCATCAGGGTCAGCAGGTAGTGCGTCAGTTCGTCTCCGTGGAACTCCATCATGGACGCGTCCGCCACCAGGAGCGTCTCCACGTGCCGGGGCACAAACGCGAACCGCTTGACGCGGCCCCCGAGCCGCTGGTACTTCTCCAGGGACGGTGGGGGCCGGAAGCCGGCATCGCGGCCTCGAGCCGAGGTCCACGCCGGTTCTGCGCCTCAGGACATGCGCGCGCTCCGAGCTGTCGTTCCCGGCCGGGCTGAGGAAGTATTCCCAACCTCGGTACCCAAAGGCTCCCCGTGCGCCCCCTCCTCCACAGAGGCTCAGAGCTGCGTACGACAGACGGTCACCATTCACATAACCGGAGTAGAAACAGTGGCTCAGTGCGCGTGCGTCTGCGTCTCCGTGCGCGTGGTACAGTTTGAGAGGGAGGAGCTCACATTCTTATATAGGGTAGGAGGAGCCAGGATTGTCAGGAGGAGGAGTTTCCCCATTATGACATCATAAGGGCGTTAAAATCCAACTGAACAGAACTTTTTCACATTTGTTCCTCTGAATAAGGCTAAATGAATGTATATCACTGTAGCAAAACCATTAGAAAGGGATTTTTCATAATACTGGACCTTTAAGGAAAAGTGGATAGGAAAGGAGATAGGAGGGAACATTTTTTTTTTTTTTTTTTTTTTTTTCCTTGTCTGCACGTTCTGTTGAAGCTTAACACTACAAGAAGTGCAATCTTTTAACAGCAATGCACATTTTGTTATTGCAATTAAATAAATTTATTTATTTCATTGCATAATTGTGACCATCACCAGCTCTCCCTAGGGAAGGGTAAGAAATACTTTATTGAAGGGAGGATGTAAAAAAAGAGAGGGCAGTGTTACACCAAGGTGAGGGGTTGGAAAGTTAACAGGGAAGAGGGATACAAGATAGGAAATGGAATGGGTGGGGAGTAGTCGATAGGTTTCAAGTGATGCGATGTGAAGTTGTGGTTGTGTATATTGTGCTTATTGTTGAGTTATCAAGCCAGTTTGGTGACCAGTGTGCGGTTTAGGAATAATGGTGGTGGCTGTGAACAGAGGAAGAAGTGAGTGGAAATTCCATAAAACCGGTATTTGGGAACAACGTGTCTATGGTTGAGCCCAGTATGAGTGTTATCCCACAGCCCAAGGCCAGTGCATCCATGACAAATGTTTTTCCAAGAACCGCCACTGCAAAACCCACGAGCCGCCCCCGGGCCCGAAGAAGCAGCCAGGCCAGCAGCAAGAGCGGACAATCTAATCAGAAAGTATCCTCTCTATGGCGCTTTAACACCTCATTACTTAATGACAGTAAATTTGAAAAAATGATAAGAAAAGAATGGGAGGACTTTCTATTGACAAACGACTCCCTGGAAGTATCACCGTCCTTACTCTGGGAAACTGGCAAGGCTGTCATTAGAGGGAAGATTATATCATACTCTTCTTTTAAGAAAAAACAGGAACAGATAGCAGAAAAAACAACTGAAGAAAAGATCAAAAAACTTACGGAAGAATACGCAGCTAACCCATCTGAACTTCTATGGGAAAAACTCCAAAATACAAAACTTAATCTGGATATCATCTTATCTAAAAAAACCGACTTCATTTTGCAACAATTAAGATACAAAAACTTTGACTACAATAATAAATCAGGCAAATATTTAGCAAATCAGCTCAAATACAATAAAGAAAATTCCTTTATAGCAGCAATTTCTGATAATGCAGGTCAAACTTTAACCTTACCTCAGGACATTAATAACATTTTTCATGATTATTATCAAAACTTATACTCATCAAATTTAAACCCTGAAGATATTAAAACCTTTCTCAATAAACTAAACCTACCACAGCTCACCATAGAGCAGAAAACCACCTTAGACTCACCATTAACCTTACAAGAATTACAAAATGCTTTAGACAGCATGTCAACAGGCAAAGCACCAGGTCCAGATGGGTTCCCTGCTGAATTCCTAAAACATTTCTGGTAAATGCTGGCTCCACTATTTTTCAGAGTAGTAACAGAGATCAAAAATAAAGGTCATGTAGGAGGTCACATGAATACAGCGAACATTAAATTGTTACTTAAACCAGACAAAAACCCCATATTACCCTCAAGCTATCGTCCCATCTCACTTATTAACACAGACTTAAAAATTATTTCCAAAGCACTCACATCCAGGTTAGAGAACGTAGTACAGTCAATTATACACCAAGACCAGACAGGATTTATTAAAAATAGACACTCCACAGACAATGTGAGAAGACTGTTTAATGTGATCAACATGGCACAGAACTCTAAAAAGAAAAAAATAATCTTGTCACTCGATGCAGAAAAAGCATTTGATAGAGTAAACTGGTCGTTCCTCCTAGCTGTCCTTGGCAAATTTGGCTTCGGAGAATCATTCATACAATGGATCTCCACCCTGTACAATAAACCTAAGGCCTCAGTAACCACAAACAAAATAACATCCCAAAGCTTCATACTGCAGAGGGGAACCAGACAAGGTTGCCCACTCTCACCTTTGCTTTTTGCAATATTCGTTGAACCTCTCGCAGCAGCTGTACGTCAGAACTCTGTTATTAAAGGAATCCACTCATCCATCTCAGAACACAAAATTAATCTTTACGCGGATGACATCTTACTCTATTTGGAAGAACCACAATCCTCTTTAGAGGAAGTATTTAATCTAATAAACAGCTTCTCTAAATTATCAGACTATTCCATTAACTGGACAAAATCATCAATCCTCCCTTTGACAAAAAATTCATGGAATCCTGCAAACCAAAATCCACAACACCCCTCCACCACAAATACAATTAGATATCTAGGCTTAAATATATCACCAAACTTAAATGAATTAATTAAACTAAATCATGATCCGATGTTGGACAAAGTCACAGAAGATCTGCGAAGATGGAACAATCTCCCCATCTCACTACTTGGCAGGATAGCCTCAGTTAAAATGAAAATCTTACCTAAAATAAACTACCTGTTCTCAATGATACCACTAAAACCACCAAAACAATGGTTTCAAAGATTAGATTCTGCAACTACAAAATTCTATGCTAGAAATAAAAAACCTAAAATAAGCCTTTCAACCCTTCAAAAAAACAAAGACGAGGGTGGTTTAGAAGCCCCTAATTTCATGCATTATTACTTAGCAAACCAAATATTATATTTAACAGAATGGCTAAAACCAAAAGAATACTACAACACCTGGCTAGAAATAGAACAGTTAGACTGCAAACACATTAAACTCTCTGATCTCCCTTTTATCACTGCGACCCTCAAACATCACAACTGCTTTAAAAACCCACTAATTGCCTCCACACTGACTGCATGGTGGAAAGACCTGGACATCACAAATGTTCAATTAAAAACTAGTATACTGTCTCCAATCTGGCACAACCCCGACTTTAAAAATAAAAAAACACCCCTTTATCTGAAGACATGGGAAGAGAGTGGAATCACTCATCTCCAAGACCTCTTTGAAAATGACAAGCTTAGGACATATAATAATCTAACCCAAGCATTCGGTATAAATAAATGTAACTTTCTACAGTACTTACAAGTAACAGAGACAATAAAGAAAACTACTCCACTAGACTTAACTACTTTACAACCTCCAGAACTGGCTATATATATGAAAAAATCTCAACAAAATCAAAAAAACTCTCAAAAATATACAGAGCTCTCTCGATCACCAACTGTAATTACTTACCAATCGCTAAGTGGGAGGCCGAACTCTCAATCACCCCGAGCATTGATTTCTGGACAGAAATTTGTCGTAATACTTTTAAGATGACGAAAAACACAAACCTTCAGCTCATTCAATACAAGGTCCTCCACAGATCCCACATTACCCAACAGAAAATGCATAAAATGGGCTTCTCCTCAACAGACATCTGCTCTCAGTGCACCCAGAATACAGCGGATTCCTATTTACATGCCTTATGGCTTTGCTCCCCAGTGCAACACTTTTGGATTCTAATTACTGAAAAACTGTCCTCCATTTTGGACTGCAGAATTCCTTTATCTCCAAATCTTTGTCTGATAGGAGACCTGACAATGCTTCAACTTCCAGCAAACCGATCACAATCAATCCTTGCGGCACTAGCTATAGCAAAAAAAAACAATATTACTAAATTGGAAAGACAAAAAATCCTTAAACATAAACCAATGGCAAAATCTCCTCACAGAATTTATCTCCATGGAAAAGATGTCTGCTCTCAGAAAACAAAAAAAAAATAATGTGCTTTGAGGAGCGTTGGACTCCTTTTTTAATTGCATTAAATCTAAATTTTTAAAGCCTGATGATCTAGCCTGCAAGCGACTGCCAGCACCACTTTTTACTAACGCACTAGTCCAACTGTAGGCCTGGGCCGCCTTGGGCCTCTGGGGTAGTCTTGGCCAGGTTGGCTGGGGAGGGTTGCCGGGGTGCCTGGCTGCCTCGGCGCGGGTGTGCATTCCTTCTGGGTGTTCACAGGGTCCCAGGGCTGTTCGATTTGGCGCTGTTGCCCCTTGCATGTGCATCTGGTTGGCCTCTGGGGCTGGGGCCCTGTGTGCTCCTCTGCTGCTCCTTCCCCTTGTGTCCTGTCCCCCTGTCTCATCCTCCCCCCCCTCCTCCTTTGCTCTTGCGCCCGCCATCCTGTTGGGTTGGGTTTGGGGGGCTCCCATTTGCCTGGGGGCTGGTGGGGGGGCTGTTGCTCCCGCCTGGGGGGCGGGTGGTGCCGTGCCGGATGGGTTGGCTGGGGGGTGGTCTCGTTGGGGGGCCTGGGGTGGTGGGGTCCGTGGCTCCGGTACGGGGGGATCCGGGGTGGGGGTGGCTGCTGCCCGGGGTCGGCGATTGCCTCCTGGGTCGCTGGGTGGCGGGGTGTGGCTGTGGGTTGCTCCGTCGGCCCTTGCGGGTCCTCGGCTTGGCTCCCTGGGGCGCACCTTCGCCAGGGATGTCGCTTGCGTGACGGGCCGGGCGGGGCCCCCCTCCGGTGTGACCAGTACGGCTAGGGGTGTGGGGTGGGGGGCGCTATTGGGCCTCCCCGGGGGTCGTGCTGGGTGGGTGTGCGGGGGCGCGGCGCGTGGCTCTTGGCCTGGTGGATCCGCGTCGGGATTGGCTGGTCTGCTGGCTGGGCGCACCGGGCGCCATTCCGGCAACGCGTGCTGTAAGGGACGGCCGCCGTGCTTCTGAACGTCTTGTTCCATGTGGCTTGCACTTCCCTTTTCTCCACTGGCTGCCGTCTCCACGTAAACGCGTCGGTGCTGCGGCATGCGCTGACTCACCACAGGGTGGCCACGTGCCGGCTGTTGGCTTACGTGAACCCACTGACCTCCCTCCCATCCCACCTGCCCCTCAACGACGTTTTCAATGACTTGATCAACTGCCTGCAACATTCCAACATGTCTTTGCGGCAGAACGCGTGCTACGCGGTGGGAAACTGGTTGACACACGTAACGGAAAGACAAATATTGAAGAAGAAGAAACGCCACGAGGACCTAGCCGAGGAGGAGCGGAGATGGGCAGAGCAACCCGGGGCAGCGCTGCCTGTGCTGTTTTCATTGATGAGTGACAACGACGCTGTCACGCGCCGTCAATGCTGTGGGATGCTTACGATCGCCGTGCTTCTGCACGGTGACATGTCCCCCCTGATGGACAACTACGTGCAGGTAACGCTGAGGGAAACTGCAAATACAGACTGCGACGCCGACGTGAGACGAGCCGCCAACGACACGCTGAGCTTCACAGCAAACAGGAAGTCCTGAAGAGCCCGTTAAAAGCAAGCGTGATCACATGATCAATACAACTAATCAATTAACCCCATCACATGGTTCTGTCCAAAGCTCAATAAATATTTGCACAACTCGTTGGTTTTGTCCATTTTCTTGGTGATCGTTCTTTGCCTGAAGCAGGTGTTGCCCCTCCCGTGCCCGAGAGGAGTGAGAATGGAAACCCTGAGAAAAGAGTACAAGGGACGGAGATGAGCTTTCCGTTTGCATTGCTCTGCTGCAGAGTTTATTCTGCCCTTCTTAATTAAACACATTTACAATTTGTTTAATAAAATTTTACAAAGTTCAATAAACAATATTCAAAAATGACTGTTAACAATATATCACACATTTACTTTAACATTTATTTATCTATTTCAGCCTAACTCAAATAATATTCTAAAACGTCTCTATTTTTGCATGTATCAAAATAAACAATTACATTTTCTCTTTTCTGTAATTTACCATTCAGTTTATTTTTATATTACCTGTATAACTCAAAATGACAGCCCATGTAATTAAACTTGAACAGCATAAAACTATATAACTGTATACTTTAACTTTCACCACTTGTACCTTTGGTGTTTATATGTTCACTGTCTGTACTACGTTCATTTATAAGGACACATTTACTATTAAACTACTGCCTTATTGTTACTCTAGCAAGTAGCCCGAAAATCTCCGCTAGCATTAGCATGTTAGCATTCACTTTCAAACACACTTTACAACATAAATTAACTTCTAACAACATTCACATTTACACACATACATTGCTAAGGTTGTAAACTACCACCAGCATTGTTTTGTGTGCTTCTGTAACCTTTAACAAACCTGAGAAAAGAGTACAAGGGACGGAGATGAGCTTTCCGTTTGCATTGCTCTGCTGAAGGGTTTATTCTGCCCTTCTGCCCCTTGGTGTCCTAACTCCTGTTCGATGCGCCCCTTGTGGCACATCAAAGTATCGCACCATATAGTTATCTGACAATTTATTGCTTACAAAAAAATGAGTAGGGTCTGTTTTTAACTACTAAAATTAACATAAGAAATGCATTCCTCCTTTAGCTGTTTTTAACCACTTTTTACTATTTTTTTAAAATCATGTTTTAACTATGAGTCTTACACAGGGTTGGGATCAATTACATTTTTCAATTACAATTGTGTCTTGAGCGGCATTTTTTCCAATTCCAATTCCAAATACAATTATATTTTTCCCCTGAAAGTCAATTACAATTACATTCTCAATTACTACAGTTGAAATTCAATGAATCACAATTACGGAGCTTTTAATAAATAATTCCATTAAACTTAACTTTCCTCTTGTGCTAGCGTTCTGTTAGCATCTCTAATGCCAACGGGTCAGTTTGACCCATGTCTTGAATCAACTGTAAAATACAACAAAAAAAATATGATTTATCATCTAATTAGTTTCTCATCTCTTGGTTACCTCGTTACGCATCATGATCAATGAAAATATTTCATATTTTTGATGTGGGAATTTATTTCTGTCAGTGTGCCCCTAGATTTTAATATATATATATATATATATATATATATATATATATATATATATATATATATATTTAAATGGTAAAATGATCCTGAAGAGAAGTGACAGGTAAACTTGATATAAAAGATGTTTGAATTATGTTCACTGTGTGTGTGTGTGTGTGTGTGTGTGTGTGTGTGTGTGTGTGTGTGTGTGTGTGTGTGTGTGTGTGTGTGTGTGTGTGTGTGTGTAAGCCATAGAACTGTAACGATGGTTCCCCTGGTTTGTGTTTGATTAAATTGTAAATGATAATTTTGACGCAAAGTCAATAATCTGAACTGAATTACAATTCAATTACGATTAAAACAGCAACAGGGTAAGAAGGAATAATTAGTTTAAAATGGCAAATAATGGACATGACAAATGGTGAATGTGGTTAAATTGGCAAAAAATAAGCATGAAATCTGGTGAAAAGAGGTTAAAAGTGACAATATTTGGTCAATATATAAAACATTAGGTGGAAAGGGTTTATAAGCTCTAAAAATGTCTTAAAAGTGGAGAAAATGTACAGAAAAGTCATTTAAATGTGATGTAGAAGTGTCAGAAATGGGAGTAATGTAGCAAAAATACATTAAAAGGAGCAAAAATATGGCAAGAAACTGATGTAGTTGCAGAAAAATTGTAAAAATAAGAAAACATTGGCTCAAATTCTTAGTTTCTTGAAGGCATCTGGTGACCACAAATGAGGCCCTGACCCCAAGGTTGAGAACCCTTTAGTTAAAGCTTTCAAAACTTCATTAAGACATTTTTTTCTTCCATTTTTTGTTCATTGTTTTCTTTTATTTGTTTGTTCTATTCTGTTTTGTTTTACTTTTTTTAAATGCAGTTTTGATTGTAGTTAAAATTACATTTTGTTTATTAATTACTGTAATAAACCAGTGTTTCCCAAACTTATATTTCTAATCACAAGTACCACTTTATCTCCAACATTAACCTTGATTTTAGGCCTTTTTATTTATTTATTTCTGATTTTTTTTAGAATTTGAACTTCACCTTTTGGTGTATTTTAATGAGTTGTGTCACAAATGATTATTGGTGGATGAGAAAAACGTCTTTGTGTGCATAAAAAAAAAAAAAAAAAAAGAACAAATTTAAAATGTTAAAAAAAACAAACTGACAAATGTTTATGTACAAGTACCCCTAGACCTAGATCAGGGGTCTGCAACCATTACTCTCTAAGGAACCATTTCACCTCATCTCACCTGGATTAAAGTCTTTCAGAGCTGAAAAAATACCTTCTCAATAAAGACAATACAGTGTATTAAATTATATACAGTCAAAATTATATAGAATAATGTTTGATTAGATTTGATTAGATTGTTATTGATCATCAATAAATAAAACAGTATGCTCATCTTCAAATTCTTACACATCTCAGTTTACAGAAACACAATGTTATATAAATATTTTTTCAGTTAATGTATTTGAAACACATGATCATGTGATCAACACATGCCAATTACTAATTTCTTGCTACACATAAACACACATATTGAACCTGTACATTTGTGGTTAAATTAATCTGTTCCCACACAATTAAAATCTTTATTTTCTTCCAGAATAGTGTTTTTGTTGGTTTAATTTTCTTACCAGGGATTAAAACTTAAGGAAAGTTGATGGTCTGTAGATGTTGCAGGAGGTGAAGTAGGAAAGTGCTGAGTCATTGCACAACGTGATTTATTTTAGGTTAACAAATTGTTATATCTTGATTTTATTTGTCATTAATCATTAATAGCCTCTGTATAAAAAAAAAAAGCCATTGCAAAAGAGTCAAAGAGCCACATAAGGCTCCAGAGCCACAGGTTGCAGACCCCTGCCCGAGGGGGACACGTACTCCAGTTTGAGTATTTAAAAATAGACATAAAGGAAGAGAAGAAGATCTAATGAGTATCTGTAAAAATAAATATTAAATAATAAAACAGTAAATAAATAAAAAATGTGTTTTACTAATTTATTAACGCGGAAGATTCATGTTTTAGTCGGAAATATATGTAGATTCAGCAGTTATACTGTATAATATTATATTATATCTTTAGATAAATATGGTTTAGTGTGTGTGTGTTTTAAACTTCCTGTTGTGTGTGTTGATGTTCTGATGGAGAGCACGTGTGGTCAGAACTCCACCGGGTCGTTCTGCGGTCCTTCCGCCGCGGCCTGTGTGTGACGTAGGACTGAACACCGACCGACCGAGGCTCCTCTGCACGGTGTGAGACACATTTATTATTCTTTTCCTTTTAGAAACATATTTACATTTAGGACGAACGCTTGTCTATGTTTTTATGACACATTTTAGCAGCTGTTGGTGAAGGATTAATTGGTTTAATGTGTTATTCCGCCTGCGCCGCGTTTTTAAATAAATTAGTCCGATTGAAAACAGCCTTTTATTATTTTTAATATTTATACCAGATGGTTTCTAAAATAACTAAATGTATCGCCATCGTATTTACCTTTTTACAAAAAGACGTTAAAAAGGGAGTGGAATAATAAATCTGTTAAACGCGCTTTGAAAACAAGGATATTTAACTTTTTAAATGTTTAAATAAGGAGATGAGAAAATAGTAATTTTGACAGAAATCATCACCAAATTTATAATTGTAGATTATTATTCTGTCTGTTTTGAATGTTAATAATGAAAATAAAAATAAAAAAACACGCACACACAGTCCAGGTTAACGCGCTTTTTTATTCTTCTAAAGTAAAAGTCTTGGACAACACAAGGCAAACACATATTTATAAATGAATATAATTGACATTACATTGCATTACAATGTGCTGAGTACATTTTTTTTTTTTAAATAATTATAATTATTTAATAGTTGATAGTACACCAAAATAAATAATTGTCCAAAATCCAACATAAACTGCGTGAGAAATTACAGCCTGAAATAAATAATCGAGACTCGTTTTTAAACACAAAAAAGAAAAACGCATTTCACTAATATTTAACGACTTTCTAACATTGCTTGATTAAACAGAAAAGAAAACACACACAGTCTGCTTACCATATTAAAAAAGTTGTTATAAATTAGTGCAGTTTTAGCCACAGGCTTTGAAACTTATTGCAAGTTTAAAGAGAGAGAAAAATCATTCTATTCCACACAGAGAAAAACATTAAATATGCAAAAAACACATGCAGAGGGAGGCTTCTAAAGCCATTATTATAGTTACAATCTTTGTACAGAGAAAACAAAGCATTTTAGCTCAAAAAACCCTAAAAAAAAACCATGTTTCAAAATAAAAAGATTTAAAAAGAAAGGCGTGAGCTTTTACAGTTTTGAAATGGGCAAAAAAGACAAATTTACTAGTTTAACACCTTAAAAATACAAACATTTAAAATAACAATTATTGTTCTTTTTATTTGCTAATAAATAAAAGATGATTCATTGTTACCAATAAATCTTGGATTTAAAAAAAAAGAAATTAGAGGAATTAAGTAATTTATAAACTATTTTAGAAGGTGTCAACATTTTATCAACAGAATAAAATTGTTCAAATCGTTTGAAACGAAATAAAGAAAAATGCATTTGCAAAAATGCCAAAAATATTGTTTGGAAATGTTCTTTTCCTTTAATGATAGTTACCTGTTTTTAAAATATGGCAAATTAATATGATGAATATTAATTAAAATGAAACAACAAATAAAAGGTTGAGTTCAAACCAAACTGGAATAAGTGAAATAAAAATGGGAACAAAGAAAATAGTGATAAAGGAAAACATTTACAGTAAGTTCTATTGCAGACTTTCAATGTAAGGTGATTAGAAAATTGTTCTTTTCCTTTAACGATAATCATACCATTCGTTATTAGAATTAATAATATAGTTAAAACCAAACTGGGATAAGTGGCATTAACTACTCCAACTACTGAAAAATAAAGATGCAAAGCTTAAAAACAGAGGAAAACATTTAAGGTCTCATGTAGACTTTCAATGTAAGGCGATTATAAGATTGAAGAACCCGCATAAAGATTTATCATTGCTTATTTAGGAAGAACCTCATTAAGGTGTTAATTGTTTCCATTGGCTTCCGTCCAGTGTTTCCTCCACTCTATGTAGGTCAAATTTACAGTAACTTACAATGCACTTTATTTTTTGACACGTTATTTCCTGTTCAATAAGCTTTAGCAGCTAGCATGCGAGCACCTGCATGCTATCAGTCAAACATTAGCGCTAGCCGTCAGGTCGAGGTCACCCCATTCAAACTTTCCACTCAGTGCACATCAGTGGAAAATACACACGGTCACAAATTAAACTGGTTTCTGATGCAGAAATGTGTTCATAAAATAGAGACAAGCTACAATGATCTCATGCAAAGGACTTTCAATATCGGCGAGTGGTGAATTAACCCAAACTCTGGGGTCAAAAATAAAAATGAAGAAGTCACATAAAGAAAAAATTGTTATATTCCAAGAAAGACTAATCTTTATACTGTAAATTAAAACTGAAATCTGATTTTTTTCTTACATTGCACATGCATTTTAGGCCAATAAAAATAATTTCAGTACATGTCACCCAAGAACCAATGCATATATGTGACTAATCATTAGTGATGTAAACAGTCTCTGTTCATAGCTCTAAGCTGATCACATTACAGGGAGCTGAGACATATGCTAAGTAGTTTACTGAAGACATGATCCAAACATGTTCCCAATAAACTTTTTTTTTCATGTTTTAGGGTCTGACATGTCCACCAGATAGGATGTATAGCACATATTTTTCTATATTCTGAGAGAGTAGGTGGAGCTTATTACTATACCATATTTATATTTCCTATGTGATGGAAGAAAAATAAGGAAAATCGCACGAAAATCGTCCATATCTCAAAAAATGTTAATCTGATCAAACTAAAAATATAAAGTGTACCTATTGATAAAATTGGTAAAAAATAAAATAATAATTGAGACTGAAGTGCGTGGGTCATTTGTTGAAAAGACATGAAATCAGAAAACAACCTGAGCAAATGTTCTTGTGCATTTTACTCATGTTTCATCTGCTTCCACTTTATTTTAATGCTGAACTATACATTTTTTGTATGTCATGAGCAGTTTCCTCCTACACATTCATATGGTTACAGCTTAAACCTGAAGCAAACTCTACTAGTATAACATGTGTACTACTACTAACTGTACTCACCTATGTTAACTAGAGAAGTATAGTGTCACTAGTACTACTAGTTAGCATTATATGCTAAAAGAGGCCAGAAAAAAACAAATCCAGACTTTTCATTGGCTTTTGAAAATATTCCAACCAATCATTGACCTGGATTTGGTTCTAATCCCTCCTACTTTATTTGCATTAGGTCTACTAGTACCACTAGTAAACTAAATATGGAAAGCCATTTGAATTATACAACTAGTGCTACTAGTCTACTACAACAGGTGAGATTTTAAGTGTACTAGTAGTACTAGTTAACAAATTTAAGTTTTACTGGTTGGCCTAAAGGTTTTTGGTAAACTAGTAGTACCAGGAAAGGCTTGTGTTTTCACTGGTAACATACTACAACTCTACTAGTACTACTCGTAACACAAGGTTGTCTACTAGTAGACAATTTTGCTTTACTAGTAGAGTCTACTCTTTACTAGCAAAACTGCATTTTACTAGTACTTGTACTCAATTTTAGTAGACTATCGACAATCTACTAGTACTACTAGTGGGATTGTGTGTGTAATACTAGTAAACTAAAATGTAGTTTTACTTGTAAAACACTAGTTTGTGAGTACAGCTGACTAGTAAAGCAAAAACAATGTTGTGTTACTCGTCGTTCTTGGAAAGCTTTGTGTTAACTGATAAAAACCAAAAGATTTACTAGTACTACTAGTACACAAAGGTCTACCCATGCTCCTGTGCGACAAAAACCTTTACTAGCAAAACTCAATTTTACTAGTACACTGTAGGAACCCTGGTCGATGGTCAAAAGGCGGTAAAAACACTGTCGCACGTTTGGAATTTTATTACACTTTTATGACTCAAAAACAGACAATGGAAAAATGGACCAAGGAACATTTCTTCAAATCCCAGCCCTTCTTCTTGCAGACCTTTTGCTGACACCCATCCTCCCCAAAGAACAGACACCCCACAGAGATAACAGGGATGTAACCTGACACCCTACACCAGAGACATCCTCTTCAACATGAAGATTAAAAAGGAAGAAATAAAAATAAAACCTATACACCATCTGATGCTTTAAAGGCAGAACTGTGATTTAAATGAATTTCAGACATGGGACCTCGATTTTAACCATTTGTCTACAGGAAAGAGACTCATCGTGTGCCTCCATCTGACATATTTAAGCACTAATGCAATCACATTTCAAGGGAAATGTTTATAACTTCATATTCCATGATCATTGATCAAAAGTGTATTTGTCCTCCTTTGTTATGCTTAAAGCTAGAAATAATTCAAATCAGTCATTTAAGGGATAATCAATTGAAAGTCATGTTTCAAGAGTTCATGCAATTGGCACACACCCATGCTCCATTTTAGACCTAACATGGTAACACCCTATCTGGTTTTATGACTCTTTGTTTAAGAAGCACATGTGGGATAGCCCCACCATTTTGTCTTCTTTACAGGAAAGTTAAGCCTCCCGCTTCTTTCTGCCAGCCAATCAGGTTTCACTCATTCCCACACTGCAGATGTGTTTTGAACAATCAGATAACCTCTTGACATGTTTATAAAAGGCCTCGCTCCCCCTTTTCACACCCTCTTGCTTCTCTCTTACGTCCTCCTCTTTGCATCTGACTTAACAGTTAGATGTTATTCAGTTTAGTGATGCTGAATTTTTGAGATATTGATTGAACTTCTCTCCAGTCAGGGAGTGGCTACCAGCCATTCCCACAATGACTAACTTTAAGTTTTATCTCCATTTTTGAAATTAACCAAGCAGTTTTTAATTTTTGGAGCAAATCAATTTTTATAGCCTCCCATGAGTAAGCTTTAATGAACTCTAGCATCTTTGATTTGAGAACATGTTAGTTAAACTACCCATCGACGTCCAGGAGTGGTGCCGTGTAGGAGAACCAGAACCCCAGCCAGGCCGACAGTATCCCGCGGGCCCGTACAGTGAATGAGCGGAAAGCGTCTTCGGAAAAACGCAGGAAAAGCTTTTTCCCCACACACTGCTGGTTACGCAGAAGGAGCTGTCATCATCACGCCTGTTCGAAGGAGGGTAAAACTGCACGCACACACAATTCTGGCAAAAAGGTGGTTTATAACTTAACAAATTCTCTCAATCGAAAATTCTAGATTCATAGTCCATATTTTTCATGTTGGTAAAGTTTTATTAATTTCATTACTTTAACTTTCCATTTTCCTTCTTCCTCTTCCTCAGAGCGTTAGGAAATCCCTATAAATCCCAAATTCACGTAAACATCTAAAACACTCAGAATGTGTATATACCATACATCTGTGTTAAAATGTACATTTTGTGTGATACCAATGAGTCAAAATAACCGTGAATGATTGTGAGACTGCCTAATCTATCATCGTGGTAATAGCCTGTATAATAAACATGTACATATTGTAAACGCTGTGTTTTTTTTATTGACATTTAAACCTTTATTAAACCTCTATTCTGACGTCAAGAACCCACTACAAAAACAGGGAACTGTAACAATTAATTAAAATAAAGTGATCTAGGACACTTAAAACTCAATTCTAGATGGCACCTCTGGCAACGAACATATTAAAATTTAATAATTAATATTTTTGAATATTAATCATCCTTTGTTCCCCTACACACTCAAAAATAACTTGTGCGTGTACTAGTAGTCCTAATGCAAATTAAATAGGAGGGATTAGAACCAAATCCAGCTCCCTGATTGGTCGGAATAGTTTCAAAAGCCAATGACAAGGTTTTCCCCGCCCTCTTATTAGCATCTATGTCTTACTAGTCATACTGGTGACCCTTTTAAACCAAAGTTGACTACATGTGCTATTGTACTTTGTGAGTACTAGTAGAGTTTAACTATGGTTGATATCACTGGTATATTTATGCTCAAACCTTCATTAAAATAATTAGACTGGTCTAAAGTTGAAGAACATTATGGATTAACAAACAATATTACATTTTTTAAGCTTAATTTGTAGTTCCTAAATCAATTAATGTAAATTCAACAAATGCAGAGAAAAATGAAACGATGCAGGTAAAACTCTTTTGTAATGGCTTTATTTAGGAATAAATATATATATAAAAAAAGTCAAAGACAATTACAAATACTGGGTGTAAAAAAAAAGACTTTAAGAATTATTTACAATGTTTGCACACAGCTGAATTAATGTATACATAGTATACAGGACAGCCCATGTGGGTCATTGGGTTCTTTTGCTGTACAGAGTGCAAAAGCAGATAAAAAAAACAACGTGAACATAATAACACTGGGTTCATCCTGGAGTTTAAAGGGGAAATGTTGACGCTCCCTCAGCACCCCAACATGGCTTCACTGACTGACCTTAACAAATGAAGGGCGTGTTTCCTGTTTACTGTTCAGAAAGTTCAACTTAGCAAACTGATCATTCTGTATGTGTTGGAGGTGATTTCATCCTTCAGACGTCACCCAGCCTGTTGGATCCAAGGCTACGTTCACACCGCCGGCCAATACCTCCAAAATCCGACGTTTTTTACCCATATCTGATCTATTAAAGTCAGTTTGAAGAGCAAAATAATCCCACCAAGGCCACTTTCATATGTGCACGTATCTAATATTTTCCAAAGCAAAGCCGTCTGAATGATCAGCTCGCATTTATCTGACCTCTACATCACTGAAATGAGATAAACGTCACAATTCTGCATCCCAGGAGAAAAAACCAAGAGTTTACAAGAACAATCAGTGATCGCAAACCTCTGCCAAGAGTCAAATCTCCTCTTTTCCAGATATTCTCAGTTATCTGGATCAATAATCTTGATCAAGGTACATCATCATTCACACTTTAAGGCTTGGAACAAACTTATGTCCCCATTAATAATCATACAGCAGGTCACAATGTATTTGGCAGCCATCTTAGTTTTAGTCATTTCAAAATGTGATAGTTTTAGTCCAGTTTTAGTTTGACAAAAACTCAAAAATAAGGGCGTAACTGAAATTCTGCGATATATCAAGATATTTCGCTGCGCGATTTTTGTATCAATCCAAATAATTTTCAAATCCATTTTTTTAAAAAAAAAACATTTAATTGCGCTAACATGCATAGTACGTATACACCCGGTCACTAGGTGTCAGTGAACGCACCATCAGACACTTTTATAGATGTATGTGGTTACCTTTTTAAAATAATTTAAGAATTTAACAGAATCAGAATCTGTTGTAGATGCAAAAGGCAAACTTTTTGGAAGAAGTTGATAAACATTCCACTGATTTTTGCTTCTTCTCACAAGTTTAGATATACAGTATATATATCACTTTTCTGTGTCCTGAGTTCTTTTTTCTTCTAGGGGGCGTGGCCAGCCTGACTAAACTGTCAAGTTGGCCACGACCAGAAATAACACATAAAGACACATCAAAGCAGTCAGCAGATGCCTCTGAGGAAGACTGACTGTTGACAGTCGAAACATCAAAGTACATTTTCTGAAAAAAGTTGTCTAAATAAATGAAACCTTAACATATTATTTCAAAAAAGAAGACAAAATTAACTTAATAGAATTGATCCAGTATCAGTAAATGCAAAATGCAATGGAATCTTCCATGGCCACATGACCTAAGTTCTATCTTTGGTGAAAATTTTGTAAAAAAATATGTGAAGTACCGTACTTATGATGTAATCCTGCTAAAGGCCAAACAAATAAATAAATGTTGATGAAATATGAACCTTTTGCTGGAGGTAATGACGAGATGCCTCCATCTTTACTTTGTTACCTCACGATTTCTTCTTCTGCACATTCAGTTCAAACTATAAACTGCTAGAACACAAATACAAACTGCGCACTGAGACCTGCTGTCTGAACGTAGCCTCATTGTTGGCGCTCCATCATCTTTTCTGTTCCTGTGATGGAGTCTGGGACATGGACACTGTGAGAACCAATGGAAACCAATGGGAACCAATAAGAACCAATGGGAACCAATAGGAACCAATGGGACGTTAGATCCTAGAGTCACTAGCACTCTCTCAGGTTACAGAAGTCCAGCTCCTGTGGTTTCCTGAGCCCAGAGCAATGGTCCCTCTGCAGGATCAGTTCCGTGTGTGTGCAGTGCAGCGCTCGCCTCTTGAATCCTTTCCCACAGCTCCTGGAGCAGGACGACCACGCCCCCACATGCCACTGGGGGCAGGGCTTCCCACACGCCCTAGTCTCTGCTGGTCTCTGAGAGGCGTCACAGTCCAGCCCTGGCTTCCCGTCCGGCCTCAGACACTGCACCGCCCTCGTCTGGACCCCCTCCCCACAGGAGGTGGAGCACGCGTCCCAGTTCATAAAAATCCACTTGGGTGTGCTAGAGTCCTCCTTGTCGTACGACGCCTTCAACGCGTCGTTGTCGTCGTCCTCTTTGTCCTCGTCCAGGACGCTGTTGTGTGATGTCATGCGCGCCTCCTTCTTCAGAGCCTTGTCCTCTTTGCTGGGGCGGGGCATGTAGAAGGAGTAGCGTATGCGCGGCGGCGTTAGCTTGCCCGCACACAGCACCTCTATGGTCAGAGTTTCTCCCAGAGGTTTGACGCCGTGCAGCGTCTCTGATTGGCCGGTGGTCCCGCTGTATCGCAGCAGGCTGCCCTTCACTAACACGTCCCTCTCCCCCGCAGACACGATGTAGTTCCCATTCTTTACTGCCAGGAAGTTGTCGTCGCTCCTCATTCCTCTGTAGCTGCGCTGACGGATGTCGATGTTCGCTGATCCAGCCGGGAGCAGGACCACAAAGTTATAGCCGTGCCTGCAGATAGAAAACACACACCAGAGCTTGTAAAACGCCAGGAATACAGTGTAGATTAGAGGACATGCTCAGGTCTCAGAGTGAAGTATCAGGTATCAGGAAAAGCTGTTATTTATTAGACCAAATGGACTCATGACTCAGCAAAACCTCCGTCAAATGACACGGCCTCCGGCTTCAAAATAAAAGTCGTCAAACCCAACGGAGACATCACAAAGAGCCGTCTGCTCCAGGAGCAGGACACAGACAGTGGGCACAGGGCGCTGAGACAGAAGCCCCAGTCCAGACGCTATTCACTAACACAATACAGGACCACTGCAGCTGTAGTGTTATCCAGAATGTTGTTACGTGTGTTACCACTAGGGGCAGACCATGCATAGAGTGTGCGTGTATACTGCAGGAAAAGGACAGGAGTGAAGAAGGTATGTGTGGCAGCCATGATAATAAAGAGGCTCCGTGTTCACCCAAAGCAGCGGTCTTTATTTGTAAAAGAACCCAACACAACATGGTGTCAGAAGTGGGATTTTGGAGAAGAACCATGGCTAGCGCACATAACTGTGAGAGGAAACAGAGTGACTTTCAAGCTAGATTCCGGGGCGGATGTCACAGCTATTTCTGAACTTATATTCAAAGACTGCAAAGGCAAAAATGAACAGTTGGAGAAAGCACAAAAACCACTCTATGGCCCAGGTGGATCTGCACTGCATGTGTTAGGGTCTACCACAGAGACTCTCATACATGGCGACAGAAGCACGATTGAGAAAATCTATGTAGTCAGGAACTTACGCGTGGCACTACTAAGCAGAACAACTTCTGTGAGACTGAAACTAATCGCCAGAGTTTGTAGTATAGACCAAGAGACAGTGAGTAAAGTGTATCCCAGGTTATGCAATGGTCTTGGGCTCACTCAGAAGCCATACACAATAAAATTAAAACCTGATGCAAAGCCCTTTTCACTCAAGGTGCCAAGGCGTGTGCCACTGCCGCTCATGGGCAAAGTCAAAGAGGAGCTGGAGAGGATGGAAAGGTTGGGAGTAATTAGTCGTGTCGAGGAGCCAACAAATTGGTGCTGTGGCATGGTTGTGGCTCCCAAAAAGGACAAAGAAAAAGTGCGTATCTGTGTGGACATGACACCATTAAACGAGTCAGTGTGTCGTGAAAGATACATCCTCCCCTCTGTGGAGCAAACACTAGGCATGCTTACAGGCGCTCAGTACTTTTCAAAGCTCGACGCCAACATGGGCTTTTGGCAAATACCACTGTCCAAAGAGTCGGCCCCCTCACCACTTTCATTACGCCATTTGGCAGATACCACTTCAACCGTTTGCCATTTGGTATTTCCAGTGCGCCCGAACATTTCCAAAATATGATGGTGACGGAGGTTACAGCGGGTCTCGAGGGAGTCTTCTGTCACATGGACGATATCCTGGTCTGGGGATCCACCATGGAGCAGCATGACAAAAGACTGCATGCAGTCCTGGAGCAAGCGGAGAAAGCAGGTGTTACATTAAATATGTCAAAATGCGAGTTTGGCAAAAGAAAAGTCAAATTCCTTGGGTTTATTGTCTCAGCAGTAGGACTGAGTCCTGATCCCGAAAAAACCCAAGCTGTTCAGGACATGAAGGAGCCGAGCAACGTGAGTGAGCTCAGGAGCTTTCTCGGGATGGTGAACCAATTTGGGAAGTTTATTCCAAACCTGTCGGAAAAAGACAAGCCATTGAGACACTTGCTTTCAACCAAGAACATGTGGTATTGGGGGCAAGATCAACATAAGGCGTTTCACAACCTGAAACAAGAATTGTCTTCTGCTCCCGTGCTACAGCTCTATGACCCGAACAAACCACAGAAGATCTCTGCTGACGCCTCTTCATATGGGCTGGGGGCGGTCATGTTACAGCGGGAGGGAGATGTGTGGTCACCAGTTGCTTATGCTTCCCGATCACTGACACCGACAGAGCAGCGCTACGCACAGCTAGAAAAGGAAGCGCTGGCTCTCACCTGGGCATGCGAGAGGTTTAATGACTTTATTCTTGGCCTGCACTTTGAACTTGAAACTGACCACAAACCACTAGTGAGTCTACTGGGAGGACAAGCTTTGGATGCACTTCCACCAAGGATTCAGAGATTTCGCATGCGCCTAATGAGGTACGCGTACACTATAAAGCACATCCCTGGCAAAAGTCTCACCATAGCTGACACACTCTCACGCTTACCGCTCACAAACAGTGTTATTCACACAGACACTGATCTTATGGAGAACACTAACATTTATGTTGAGTCTGTGCTAGAGGGTCTTCCTGCAAGCAGCAAATATCTGGCAGATCATCAAGGACAGCTGCGGTCTGACAGCGTCTGCTCCCAAGTCATGAAGCAGATGCAGAGAGCACGCCCGTCAGGCAGTATGGTGGCCGGGTTTAAGCAACCAGATCAGTGAACTTGTTCTCAAATGCAGACAGTGCATACAAGAAAGAGTCAATGTGAGAGAGCCTTTAATGCCCACAGACCTACCAGAAAGGCCATGGCAGAAATTAGGGGCTGATTTGTTTACTCTGAAAGATAAAAGCTACCTGTTACTGATAGACTACTTCTCTAGGTACGTAGAGATTGCCCAGCTCAGCCCAACTCGCTCTGCCAATGTAATTGTGCATTTGAAGTCAATGTTTGCACGTCATGGGATACCAGAGACACTGATCACAGACAATGGTCCGCAGTTTTCGTGTCGGGAAATGGAACACTTTACAAAGGAATACTGTTTTGAGCATATCACCAGTAGTCCCAGATACCCCCAGAGCAATGGCGAGGCGGAAAGGGCTGTCAGGACGGTTAAGGACCTCCTCAAGAAAGCAAGTGATCTGTACAGGGCACTATTGGCTTACAGAACCACAGCGCTGGCAAACGGCTACAGCCCAGCACAGCTTCTTATGGGGCGTAGACTCCGTACCACCTTGCCAATGCTTCCAGAGGCTTTGCAGCCATGTGTGCCAGATCTACGACAGGTGCGTCATGGGGAGAGGGAGAGAAGGCTGAGACAAACGGAGCGTTTCAATGCAAGGCACAGAACGAGAGATTTGGACAAACTGTTACCCAGACACTCAGTTTGGATTACTGATGCAAAAGCACAGGGCACAGTGACATCTGTCCACCAAACCCCACGGTCCTATGTCATCAGTGGACCACATGGGACAATCAGAAGGAACCGCAGTCATCTCATGCCTATACCCATGTCAGAGACTCAGACTGAACTACAGCTGACTCAGTCTAATGAGAAGATCATTCCTAGAGAGGCTGTTTCTGAGCCTAAAGCACAACAAGGTGTTGTCCGAACTAGGTCTGGTAGGGAGGTGAAAAAACCAGAAAGGTTAAATTTGTAAAAGTTATGCAAATGTTTCTGATATGCACAATTGCTTTAAAAATGCAATATGAGATGTTTTGCATAAGAATGTTATATTTTTCATGTAATAATTGTTCAAAAGAAAAACAAAAAATGGTATGGGTTTGTTAAAAAGTAAAGAAGTTTTATTTGCCCTAATATAGTAGGTGACCAATGTGAACTGAGACAATTTCATATTCTAAATGTGTTTTGTGTGTTTACAGCTGAGAAGGGTCAACCTAACTTCAGTAAGGGGGATGTAGTGTTATCCAGAATGTTGTTACGTGTGTTACCACTAGGGGCAGACCATGCATAGAGTGTGCGTGTGTACTGCAGGAAAAGGACAGGAGCGAAGAAGGTATGTGTGGCAGCCATGATAATAAAGAGGCTCCGTGTTCACCCAAAGCAGCGGTCTTTATTTGTAAAAGAACCCAACACAACAGCAGCCACGGCCCATCATGGCCCCCAGTGCAGAGGAAGCACTGGGATAGTAATCCTAAAAGATAAAACAACATAAAAGAACAATCCGAAAAATGATAAAAACAACATTAAAAAAACAATCCTAAAACAACATAAACAAAGACAGTCATCAACATCCCCCGCCAAAAAAAAAAACTTTCAAACTCCATCAAGCTATTGATATCTTGAAGCCACACACGGTATTTAGTTAAACAGTTTTTTAAGAAAAAAAATTAACGCGGACAGACGGACGCATAGACGGACGCAGCTCTAACCTATATCCCACTTCCACACTTTGTGGCGGGAGATAAAAAATACCACTATACAAAAAGTCTGCTAGCTTAATCAGAATCAGAATCAGAATCAGAATCATCTTTATTCGCCAAGTGTATGTTGTACACACGAGGAATTTGACTCGGTCAACTGTGCTCTCTCCAATAGTGAAAACAAAAAATTTTCAACAATAAACAATCAGCTAGAAAAGATGAAAATAAGTATAAACATAAGTATAAATATAAACAGTAGTTAGACTAGAATGTGCAAATAACAAGATGATAATAATAATAATAATAATAATAATAATAATAATAATAATAGTATAAAAAAATAATTAAATAGATACAAAATAAAAATAAAAAAATAAGATAAAAGAAGGAAAATAATAGAAAAGAAAGATAATAATAAAATATAATAATAATAAAAGGAAAATAGTGCAGTAGAGCATTGATAAGTAGTGCAGGAGAACATTTAAATTAAAGGTATGTACATGAACATTCTCAGTGTCAGATTGATCCAAGGTTGTTATGTTTGGTTCCAGGGTTTTTTCACAGAAACAGGACTGACACTCTTTGACTGTTTAGTGTTGATCAGAGTGACAGCCTGGGGGAAGAAACTGTTTTTATGGCGGGTTGTTTTGGCGTACAGAGATCTGTAGCGTCTGCCAGAGGGGAGGAGTTTAAACAGATTGTGTGCAGGGTGGGAGGGGTCTGCAGTGATGCTACCTGCCCGTTTCCTGACCCTGGACAGGTATAAGTCTTGGATGGAGGGCAGATCAACACCAATGATCTTTTCTGCAGTCCTGACTATCCTTTGTAGTCTGTGTCTGTCTAGTTTGGTTGAAGATCCAAACCAGACAGTGATGGAGGTGCACAGAACAGACTGAATGATGGAGGTGTAGAACATGATCAGCAGCTCCTGGGGAGCTACTACGGCAACAGTGTTAGGTCAAAACACACTGCATGCCTTCCAGCTAAACAAAGAAGACACCTTAAAATAGCTACAATCGGAACAATGGAATGCCTTTAACCTCATAAAACCAGTAGGAGTTACATGAACGAAGCATTTCCTTGTTTGTCAAACATGGCAACCTCCACAAGCGTGTGCTAGAATTGCTTTTAATTTCATATGCAGGTCATAAATCGCCTCTCATTCTAAGGAGGTCATGACTTCGACGACATTTGTTTGTTAGCAGGATAACATCAAAAGTACTTAAATTCCATTTTACCCAAAGATAGACCTCACACAGTGAATGATTACATTAATAATGGAAGGGATCCGGATCAATATACTAATTCTGGAATAGTTTTAGAAAAATCAAAAAATCCCTATCACTCAAAATTGGTGAATTTTTTAAAAGTTCACATCTTGATTTGTAAATGACTGAGCTTAATGAAATTTGATTAATTTATGTCAGGTTAATTCCTCAATTCCCCCACGAGTTTCAGCCCATTGTATCCGAATTGCACATTTCACTGTACTTAAAAAAAATAAAAATAAAAAAATACATTTGAACCTACTGTATCATTATAAATGGGACAGAAATGTCTACCAAGCCTTTAAAGTGTGAATGATCATAATACCATGAACAGGATCACTGATCCAGATAACTGTGATTATCTGGCAAAGAGGATATTAAGCACTTGGTGAACATTGAGCTCTTATTGCCTCATATTCCTATTAGTAAAGTTTGTCTTTTTGCCTTTCTGAATTGAGTTGTGTATCCTTTTAAAATCACAAAAATGTTAGAGAACTCCTAATGACATTTCCAAATGGTCCATTTAGTGGTAAGCTTTTGCTTTGTTCAGAATATTCCCACCAACTACCTCTGCGTTCATTCCCACTATCCTGGAAGGGACTGCTGCTGCACCAAGGATAAACGCTCCAGGCAGCTCCAGCTCCTTCGACACAGAGTTCATGTTGTATTCCTGGGAGACACAAGAAGAGAACATAATGTTTTAAACAAACCATTCACCTGCATGCACATGGGTTTTAGTGCCTTTAACCCTCCCATTATCCACAATTATTACTAACACACTTTACCCTTGGGGTCAATCTGACCCCAGGAATATTTGCCTCAAGAAAATGAGTGAATCAAGTTTTTGTGTCAGGCACTTTGTTTATTTGTTAAATACATAAATAACACTTGTCCTGAATGTGATTTACTTTAAAAACTACTTTCAGCAACTTAGAGCTGCCATGTAAAAAGCAACACTACATAATTTAATCACATTTCAGCGTTAATGAAGGAAAAAGTCAAGTGACACAAAATGTTGTTATTGTGCTGCTAGTGATTAATAAAAGAGTCTTTGTGGCTCCACTGACTTTGACCCATTATTGTTTTTCTTGTAAAACTATTGATAAAAAACAAATGGTTTATATCACTTATTGCCATTTTGAGGAAAAATATAGAGATATGAATGTTGGTCCATATCACCCAGGCCTAATGTAATCAAAGCAGTAACGTTTTATCTTGTAAAAGATATTATTGTCCAAACTGTGTGAAATGAGGGGTTCACACACTGTTTAAAGTAAGATTTTATTAACATGAGTGTGTTGCCTCAATAACAAATAGAAATCACTAGACTGATATGCTGCCTTAAAGTTAAACAAAGTAAAAAGACTGTGTGTGACTAAAATAACATGTCAGCCCTTTTGTTTGATGTTAATTGTACTTGGAACCAGTTTGATAATTTGCTTACATACAATTTTTTAAAAATTTTAAAATGATCTTGTCTTAAATGACCTTTTATTCCTTTTTTCCATTTAGGGTGATGATTATAAGTAGGTGACTTTAAAATAGTCTAAATTATTTGAATGAAAAAAAATCGTGATTTTACCAAGAATAAATTGCGATTTTTCCTCATATCGCCCACTCCTACATGTGTGTATGTCTGTGCTAGACATTAACTTAAGTTAATTAAAACTCTTGTTCAGCTACTAGCAATGTTATGAACACTGGTAGTAGCTGAATTACACTTGTAGGTTATATCAGCATAAATACATAGTAAATGAAACAAATGCCTTGTTAATCTAATGTTCATTTGAACTGTTCTTATTTGATTATTATTGTATGTAATAGTGTATTTCTATGGACATTGAGTCTGCTGCTAAGACATTTTCATTTCTAATTTCTGGTTGATTAAAACTAGCATTAGGAGGACACAGTGCAGGAAGAGCCGCTGGCATGGAGGTGAGGACATCAGTCTTAAGGTATAAATCAACGGTAAAACAGGCCAAAGCCATGTTAAAAAGGACACATTTTTTTCTCCAGAATGCATCAGGTCACTTAAGTCTCATTCTTGTCATTTTCTGAAACTTGGCAGCCCTGTGATAATTATATGCTTGATCAATTGTATCCATACACAGTTTCCGTATCAGTATACCGACATTCTATCTGTACGCAGCACCCCTCATTGACCAGTTTAGGTCACGTGATAGGTCAGTTTAGGTCAAAACCTAAACCTAACCTTCCCAAACCCAAAAACATATCAATAGCCCCCCGGGACTGTCGGTACATTTTCCGTGTCAGGATGGCCAAGTGGTCTAAGGCGCCTGACTCAAGAATTCGTCCTTCTGCTGCCGTAGGTTCGAATCCCGCTTTTGTCGCATACATTTTTCATTTTAACTTAACACGACAAATTCCACCTCAAAAAATACATATACAAAAAAAATAAACATTTTGGGTATTTCCTGGGTTAGGGCTCAGGATGGTTTTAGGGCTAAAATAAAAGGGTTAGCGGGGTAGCTAAAAATAAATATGAGATTAAAAAAAACTGATGGAACTTTAAGTCACGTGGTGCACCTATCACATCACCTAAACTGGCCAATGAGGGGCGCTGCATATGAATATTTGTTTATATATAACAAGGGTGCCCAATCCTGGTCCTCAAGGGCCACTATCCAGCATGTTTTAGAAGTTTCCCTCTTCCAACACACCTGATTAAAATCATCAACTCATCAACAAGCTCTGCACAAGCCTGATAATGATTCTGATCATTTGAATCAGGTGTGTTGGAAAAGGGAAACATCTAAAACATGCTGGATAGTGGCCCTCGAGGACCAGGATTGGGGACCCCTGATTTATAAGGATCCCCATTATACCCCACTATATACACACTACACACAAACCAAACCACCCCTCAACCCAACAGATGTAGTTTAACAAGTCTTTTGAATTTATCCACATTTAAAGTGAGTTTGGTGTGACCAGGCAGTGAGTTCCATTCTTTCATAACCTTTTTTTTTTTTTAATAGACAGTGAGTCTATTGATACGTTTTCGTAGACACTTTCTTTTGGGAATGATAAACATTGATTGGGGTCAAATTGACCCCAACGATAAGAGGTGGTAACAAATAAAATGAAAGAACACCTTATCTTTTTGCACCAAAGGGACGAGATAGGGTACACCACCAACATCAGCAATGCGGGGGTTTCCACACAAACCTGCAGGACATAAGGTGACCAACTCTGAACACATACACATGTTTGTTTTATTGAGTAATATAGTTGTGCAAGAGGGAGGTAGGGAACGGACCTGGGACTGGAAACGTAAAGGGTTCTTTGGTGAGATCTGGACAGTCCACAACACTGACCTCAACTTCTGCAAAGTTGCTTTTCAGTCCAGTTTGTAACACTGCACAACACAACAACAACAACAACAGTGTGTGTTTAACAGCCCGCCTGTGTCACTGTGCACGTGTGTGTGTGTGAGGGGTCCTCACCGTGTTGGAGCTCCTCCAGGGAGGGCGCGTGCAGCTGGATCTTCTCGGTGGTGCTGGTTGTGTCCATGATGGTGTCAGAGTCTGACTGTGTGCTGTTAACGTAGAGGGAGAGAAGAAGCAGCACAGCAGTGGGTAAAGTTCAGCCAAAGAGTATGTGACAACAAGATAGTTACACTCCCAGGAAAAGCTCGTCCGTCTGCACTTAAGAAACATGAAAACAATAAACCGGGGATGCAAGAAGATGGAGGAGAGAAACAATGTCCTGCATCAGCTCTAAGGAACTAGACTTCCAAGAAAAACTACTTTGGGTTGTATTTATTCAGTTTATTTCTCTCTTTTTTTTTTGTACTTTCAAAATATGGTAAAATTATGCTATTTTTTTTTTTAAATTTTTTTTTTATCAAAACAGTATATAATTTTATGGTATGGTAGAAATTATTTGAAAAATCTGAATAAAAACACTTTCATAATCCCAGGGAGAAATTACGTTGTTTCTTGTTTATTTGTTGTTTTTGGTTTCCAGTGGCTCCAAAGCAGAATTTATTTTCTATTTTTTAATGTGAAAAGAAACACTAACAACATATCAAAATAATACAAATATACAAGTATAAGCTAAATAATAGTAATAATAAAATAATATGAATTAATCTACAAAATGTTAGCATTTAATGGTTAAAAAAATGGCTATTTGGCAAAGCTTTATGGACGTTTTAGGTTACATTTGTTGATTAATAATGCTAGCTATTAAAGCTGGGATGTTATCGATTAATTTGCTGAGTAATTTTTCCACAGACAGATCATCTTTATTCCGTAGATTTCTGCTGTAGTCAAAGCTAGAAGTACAGGAGGAGAACGCGCTTGACTTATAACTCCGCCCCTCCTCTCCGATGATTGGTCACGCTGGTTACGTTTGCTCACTTCCTGTTTGGGCGGAAACTCTGCGTTCTCTACTGTACACACACGTTGTGCTGTAGCGAATTTATAAACAACAATTAAACGTGTATTTATGTTATACTTTGACCTGCTTTTTCTCTAGTTTGCAAATTTCCCGATAAATATTTATCTTCCACTGGATATTATTATTTATGGAGACACGTTCTTCCTGTCTTGTAATTGATGGACTTAGAAGGCGTGAGAAATACCTGGACACCTTACAGTCTGACAGGTGAGTGGGAAACACGGCGTGACTTCTGCACAAACAATAAAACTGTTGCAAGTTTATAAAGTCTTGGTGTGTGTGTGTGTGTGTGTGTGTGTGTGTGTGTGTGTGTGTGTGTGTGTGTGTGTGTGTGTGTGTGTAGTGACTCAGGGGAAAGCCTGTTCATCACTCAGCATAATGTGTCTAAGGCTGAATTGAAGAGGAAACGACGGAAATCCCGACGCACGGCATCCGAACCTAAGGACGGAAATGACTCTGACACTCGATCATCCATTGCTTCCACTGGGAAATGCCTACCTGGCAGGAAGAGGAAAAGGAAGAAAGTCAAACTGCCAATGTACAGATTCCCTTTTCTTCAGAAAAAAACAACCAGCAATGGATTCACTGTCCAGAAGAACACCAAGCTCCATGTAAGTATTCCACTTCTTTAGTGAGAATGTTTGGGAACGTTCCCTGGAGCTTTGTTCTATATTCTGATGCTACAGTATGCTGTGATGGGAGGCTTCCTCATCGGAGTCAGGGAGCTTCAGGCGAGCTTCAATAGAGGAGAAGATCTCCAAGCATCCCTGCCTACTATTGATGAGGATGGACTGTGTTTATCTCCACTATCAGAGTGAGTTCAAGTGAACACCCCATGTGTACCTTTGGGATCTGTTATAGCTGGATGCTTCAATAATACAGAGAACTTTGATGGTTTTCCAGTTTCATCACACACAACTTGTGATGTGGGCTTTGACCTCTGTTCATCTTCACTGTGCAGAGATAATCATTCTGTGTGTTAGGCTTGGGCGGTAATATAGTAATATCGTATATCGCGGGGTCATGAAAATAGCAACGATATCAATTTTAATAATGTAATTTAAAAAAAATGCAATGCACTTATGTAGGAGACAAATATTAAATATAACTTATTTAATGCCTAAACACAATTCTATGTCCAGGAGCACTTATGTGTTGAATGGGTTGACGTTACGTGACAGCGCGGCGACTCCGTTGAAGTGACTAGATTACATTCAAATCAATGTAAATGACGCAACCTCAAGTTATCTCCCCTCATGCGACGTGACTTGCGTGATTTGAACGACTTGGTCAAGCGTGACCTAGTCGCTCAAAGTTGAAAAATTTGAATTTTTCAAGCGACAACTCCCCCGTCCTTCACTGTCTGTAGAGCCGAGGCCGCAGCCCCTCCTTCCAGCTGTGAGACGCTGCAGAGAGAGGCTTCCTTAACTTACCTGAGCCAAATTAAAGCAGTTAACTTCTTGAATAAGCCTACATTCTGAGTGAGCTCATCCTTTAGTGACTCCGTAAGTTGATCATCTAGCCCGTAAAAGCAACGCTGTTAATGATAACTGCTGTAAACGCACGGCCGGAGAAGAAGGAAAAGAAGTGATCAGACCTCTCTCTCTCCTGTCACTCGGCTCCGTAGACAGACAGACACACACATACACTAATCCATTGTGCTTTGGAAAATTCTGGATCATCTCGCTCTGTGCAGATGAGCAAAGGACACACACACAGCCACGTTAGGTGTGAACGCACCCTGAGCCTTACGTCATATTTTGTAATTAGTCACGGTAATACCATATACCGCCGTAAATAGGGAGGAGGTTTGACGGTATCAAAATGTGGATACCGCCAAAGCCCTACTGTGTGTGGGAGGATGCATGCTTACCAACATCCTAAAAAAATGCTGGATTTTTCCTTCACCTCTATGTACCTTGAAAAAGACAAACCCGATAGAAGCATGGAGAAAATGAAGGAGATGAATACTGGAAAAAGTAGGATTGCCACAAACAAAAACACTGAACAATACCTGTATCATAAACTGGAGCGTGCTACATAACTTTTGTATTTATTATGTCTTTTTTTATCAATTCTTGTGCCTTTTTTTGTACAACTCAGTCCCCTGTTTGTTCCATATTACAAATATTATTTGTTATAAAGTTTACATTAAAAAAAAAATAGCTTGTTGTCCCTTTACCTGGTGACTGATCTCAGATTATAAAATGAGATACCATACATTATTAGCCCCACAATTGGGAAAATATTTCTTCATAGCAGAAATAAATGTAAATATATATACTGTATCTGTTTAAAATATAGGCCTGTGAATATCATCATTAGGAATTTACAATACAAAACAGGAGGACTTTAGTAAACTAGTAAAAAAAAATAGCATTTCCATGAAAATGGAAGTGAGAGCGTGAAGGTGTTCTACACTTACAGTATGTTAGGGCTGGGCTAGTTTGCCTAAAAAAAAAAGTTTCGATTCGATTTTTTATTTTATTTTTTTTTATATGCACTTAAACATGACTGCAGACATCAGATATATTGTCAAAACTGCAACTTTATTGCTGTGATTGTCCTCAAGAGTTAAAATGCATAGAACAATCCCAAACTAAAAAGTAAATGAGGCTCTGTCATTCAACAAGTTTTAACCCAGGTTTCAGCAAAAGTGCAACAGCAACTTCACAGTAGCTTAAATCACAGCATAGTGTGAATAAAACATTAAACCTGCCTGTGGCACATATACAGCCTACTCAAAGAGTAAACAAAGAGGGGCCTAGCTCACATCGCGCTACGGTAACCCACAAGGACGGAACGCGAAAAATTCCAAAAAAAACTTAGGTGGGAGAAAAAAAAAATGTTAAATTTAAAAATGTAAAAAAATATTATTATTTTTTAAACTCGAATTTGCAAAATAAAAATTGTTTTTATCTACAAATTCAATAAATAGATTAAATTGATTTTTGTCCAGCCCTACAGTATGTCAAAGATTGTTTTCACCTGTGTCAAAGTACAACACTGAAGGGCTCCCGGTTCGAATCATACCTGGGATGTTGAGCAAGTCCCTTAACCCCAATCCAACTGCTCCCTGGGTGCCTGCAGTTAGCAGCACACTGCTTCCTCCTTGGGGAAAATGGTTAAAAACTGTTGAGAAGAATTTCACTCCGGTGATCAATAAAGGTTACCTTACATTACATGGAATAACAGAAAAGTTTCAGAGGCTATCGAAGCATTTGAATGTGATCTTTACTGCCACACCTTGTATTGTTCAGTTCTAAATCTTTCCTCTGATGCAGGGATGAAGATGGTACGATGGAAAAGGAGGCCATCCGAGTGGTGGTAAGCAGATTGTGTTATGAGCAGTAATCCAGAATGTAGAGTGTAAAATGTGTGTGTGTGTGTGTGTGTGTGTGTGTGTGTGTGTGTGTGTGTGTGTGTGTGTGTGTGTGTGTGTGTGTGTGTGTGTGTGTGTGTGTGTGTGTGTGTGTGTGTGTGTGTGTGTGTGTGTGAGTGTTGACAGAAGAAGAACTGTTTTGTTGTATCGTCAAAGAAAAGAGCCAGCCGCAGTCAGGCTGGAGGAGAGAAACATCAGAGATCTGACAAAGATCGATTTCAGATACAGCGATGGAAGGATTGTAGTAAAACCAATCAAACTGAGCCATCACTGGAAAACATTTTGGATCAAAACCAGACGGACACTCTGTGCTCCAACGATGATGCTACAGTTGGTGAATTCAATCCTCGTGAAGACCCTGAAAACAATGGAAGTAAATCAGCTGCTGCTGCAGATCCTGAACTCCTACCGACAGAAGAAGCTGGAGGCCAAATACTCCATAGCAATGGCACAAACAATGACACAGCCTGCCATGAAAGTGGAACAATGGAAAAGAAGAGGAACAGAGAAGAACATAAGAGCAGAGAAGAGGAAGCTTCTAACCTGACGATCAAAGATCAAATGAGCTTTACAAAGGATGAGATGCATACTGCAGAGCTGAAACGGAAGAAAAAGAAGAAGATCAAGAACCGTCGTGAAGCAGAAGAAGTTTTGCAGGAAAATGGAAAATCTGACATGAGAGCCAAGGAGGATTTAGACATTTTGGGAAAAAGAAAGAGGGAAATAACTGACAGTGAAGAAACGGAGCAGATCCAGGCTGACACAGCTTTTAATCCTCCTAATGAGGATGCTCAGGTGAGTAAAAAAAAGAAGAAAAAGTCAAAAATAATAAAGCTGTCATTGGAACGGATGGACGAAACAAGCAAGTGTTTGGAAGATGCTGCTGCTCCTCAGGAAACATCAGAGAAACCTGAGTCTGTATTTAATGATGATCCAACTGGAGAAGTGACTGAAGCAGTGACTAATAATACACACACCAGTTCACACATATCCATGAAGAAGAAAAAGAAGAAGAAGAGTAGCCCTCAGTTTGTGGGTGTCCTGCTTAATCAGGATGAGGAGGAGGAGGAACCGCCCCAGAAACCAGCAGAGGGCGCTGATAGTGCTTATTTGGTGACTAAAAAGAGGAAAAAGAAGAAGAAATCAAGTATTTCCATCTGCAGTGAAGCCTTGGCTGGAACTGAGGATTCGGAGTGTGTCACCGCTTCCTCTCCTCATGCTGATGCAGAGGAAAAAGCCCTCAGCGGCCCCCGTGATCCAACATCAGCAGAAATTAGTACAAGTTTAGAGGAAGACAATGTGCTCAGGAAAAAGAAGAAGAAAAAGAAGAAAATAGAGGCAGCTGAGAGGAAGGATGATGAGGAAACACATCCATGCCAGAGTGGAGATGGAATAGAGGTCAACAGGAAAAAGAAGGGGAAGAGAGAGACGCTGACCCTCACTGAAGCCCCCCACAGTGCTGCTGATGTAGACGTGCTGGGAAAGAAGAAGAAAAGAGCACGAGAGCTTTCAGCTTTGACTGATAATGACTCAGTGAGGGTACCTGAGTCCACTCTGGCCTGCAGCTCACAAACATCTCAGACAGAGCAGACCTCAGATACACCCGGGAACGTGACAGGGGAGAGAAAAAGCAAAGCATTGAAATCAGATTGTGTCAGTTCTGCACTGACTGTCACACACAGGAAGAACAAACAAGGCAAACGAAGACTTCATAACCCGTGTGAAGACTTTCTATCAGAGGGTTAGTTTAAACCTGCTGACATGAGTAGTTTTACTACTAATGTACTGCATTACCTTCTAGTTATTTTCACGTATGAATATTTATTTTCTTTTTTTAATTGTTAAGGCATTAGATTTTGGCGTGAGCTTCTTTCCTTTCTGACCCTTGGGCTACTTCCTTATCATTGGCACAATTTATTTCTTATCAATGGCTCACTAATTGTCTAAAAGTAATCTGATTACCTGAATAGAGCTCATAACTCACTCATGAAAGAAAGAGTACATTGTGATGAATTATCTGTGCCTCGCGCCTGGTGTACTTTCTGTAGTCTATGTCCTGTTTTTACACTTTGACATTTTAGAGAAAAAGATTTTCCTCAGTCCACTGTTTCACTTCTTTTAAAACTATAGCTCATGTTATTCAGCAGCGTTATCCCTAAACTTAAGCTGTTGTGGTTTGCAGAAAACAGTACAGAAATTTTAAATAAATGTTGTAAGTAGCTCATTTCTGACAATGTCCCACCCTCACTGTGTTTGTAAGGTGTGTCCATTTGGACACTGAGACAATACCAACTAGAGTTTGTGCACATACAGTAAATAGCCTCCCATTCCTTGTAACAAATTAAAACACAGTTTGTACTACATTAATTTCACTTTGTTTTTACCTGAACATTCTGCTGTGTTTGATTCAACTTTATTGTATATTTATACCAGAGAGAGATGGGCAACTTTTATCACAGTGGGGCCACTAAAATGTGATTGTCTGATCCAAGGGCCACATTATCAACATTCCTGTCAGCGTTTAGAATAATGACCAATCTGGGCATTGGTACAAGAAGGAACAAAAGGGTGTGTGTGTGTGTGTGTTTCTTGTTGTTTGATGTGTGTTAGGAGTATTTTTTAAATCCTTTATTGTTTTTTTTAAGCTCATTTGGTGTGTTTTTGTTGTCTTTTGCTGTATTTGTGGTTTTGTGTATTGTTTGAGTCATTTTGGGGTGTTTTTAAAGTCATTTTGTATAGTTTTATTATTATTTTATTTGCCATTTGCTTTCATGTGTCGAATTAACTTCTTAAATTACAGTTTTTGAGGGAACCAAAAAAATCAGACCGAGGGCCGTATGTGGCCTCTGTCTTATCTACACTGTACCTCTAATCTTGAATAGGCCATGCATTTTCTGACCCACTTGTTCCTTTTCGGGGTCGTGGGGTTCTGCTGGTGCCTATCTCCGGCTGTCATTGGGCCCTAGGTGGGGGTACACCATGAACAGAGCTCCAGTCCATCGCAGGACAACTCACATCACACATACAGACAACCAATTCACTCCTCTGGGCAATCTAGACTCCAATCATCCTAACAGTCATGTTTTAGGATTGTGTGAGAAAGCCCATGCAAGCACAGGGAGAACATGCAAATTCCACACAGAAAGGACCCAAATGTCCACCAGGGTTTGAACCCATGACCTTCCTGTGAGGTGGATGTGCTAACCATGCCCCACCGTGCGTATTATTTATTATTATTATTGGTATTATATTGTGTTACTATAGTATTATTAATATATGTATTAATGTTATTGTTGTTAATAACCACATCAACAGTGTTTTATTTTGAAAGATTGTGGTCTGAGACCCGCGCTTCCTGTGCACAGGTCTGTCAGTGACAGGTAAACAGTGTGATTAAAGACAGTGTCCGTAGATCTCATGTGTCTGTTAAACCCTAGCGTTTTACGCACGGTGACCGACCACGACAGGACGCGTTACGTAACACCTCCGCTTCGCTCGGCTTTAAAAACAAGAGCTGGAGCTCCAGCTGGAAACTTTTCCTCCGACACTCTAGACCAGCGTGTCCTCACGGCGTCTGCCACCCGGACACCGACACCACCATCGCCATGTCTTCCTACCACAGCGCGGCGCGTCTGGACGAGGCCAGGAGAGTGGCGATTTTCGGAGGGACGCACGGGAACGAGATGTCCGGGGTGATGCTGGTCAACCTGTGGGTGCAGAACAACACCGAGGTCCAGAGGAAAGGTGTGGAAGTCCAACCTTTCATCACCAACCCAAAGGCAGTGGAGAAGTGCACCAGATACGTGGACACGGACCTGAACCGAGCCTTCACACCGGAGAACCTCAGGTAAAGCTGTCACTGCCCACAGGTTCTTTCTCTCTCTGTGCATCAATGGAAACTTTTTAATGGCAACTCGCCACAAATCACATCGACAACAAACCTCCTTTAGAATAAGTCTAACACACACACACACTGTATTTAAATAACCCCCTGATTATCCGTTATAACCACAAAAAGGCGTAATTACACAACAACAACAACAACGCCACCACTGCGCGTGTTTCCACCGAGCCAAACAAAGGAAACGTCACCGCTGTGTGCATTGATCAGACAACATCATTATTTACATTCTATCACGTGGACTCTTCAATCAGACGCCAGTGAAATGTGGACCGTGTTTACCATCAGCCTCTGCCAATAGCAGGCTGCAGCGAGTCCCTCCTCCCGGCCTTCATCCTCTGAGACAGACGCAGGAAAAACGTGACTGAGCTGCAAACCGAGTCACAGCGTTTCCTCCATCCGTGCTGCTGTCCTCTCTGTGTGCATGACTACACACCACAGTCTTCTTACTAACGTGGTTGAATAACAGGAGCTCAAGCAGCACAAATGCACTATCATAGCTTATAGCAGGGTTTCTCAAATGGGGGTACGTGTACCCCTAGGGCAGGGGTCTGCCACCTTTACTCTCAAAAAGGCCATTTTGCCTTATCTCACCTGGGTTAAAAAATGCATTTTTAATGAAGACAACATAGTGTAGACAGTTCTATTCAGTTAAAACGATATCGAATAATATGTAAAGATTTTTTTTGGCAGTGGCTATTTGTACGGTTGCCGTATCAATATACCTATTCTATCTATATGCAGCACTCCTATTTGGCCAGTTTAGGTCACGTGATCGGTCAGTCATGGGCCAGTTTAGGTCGTGTGACTAAGACTAAACTTTACCCTAACTCTAAACCTAAAAACTGTTGCAATATAGGGTTCTAACCTTTTTATTTTTTTTTTTTTATTGAAGAAAAATAGAACATTTTACATACAATTTTTTTTTTTTTTACAAAATTCTTCTTTTTTTTTGTTTTTTTAACGACATACAAGGACAAGACATACATATACAAACTCGAACCCCCACATCCTTACCCTAACATTCCCCTAGCACACCTCTTAAAGGGAAAATAAACTAGATTGAATATAATAAAAAATTGACAGACTATTTAAAACAGGTTCTCAGTCAACATCAAGATGGCATTCTGTACTTTTGATATATGAAAAGAAAGGATTCCAAGTTTCTCCAAAGGACTTCTCAGATCCAGAGAGGGTCAGCATGATTTTTTCCAACTTAAGGAAGTAAAGCACCTCTTTAATCCAATATACACTTGTAGGTGGAGCTGACGATTTCCACCTCAGAAGAATCGCCCTCCTCGCCAAAAAGGATGAGAATCTACCAGGTATATAGGGTTCTAACCTAATCCTAACCCTAAACCCCTATGTACGTGTACTTCGGTAACCATGGCAATAGCACCGGGGTTGTCTGTACAGCAACCGTACGAATAGACACTTTCTTATTTTTTTTTAGATAATGTATTTGAAGGGCTACAAAAAACAACTTAAATTTGATAACACACCAAGACAAATTCCTCGTGTGTATGCAATACATTACTTTGTCAATAAAGTTGATTCTGATTCTAATGTCAGTGAACACATGCTAATTGCTAATTTATTGCCACATATCAAGCATGCATATTTAGCCTGCATGTCGGCAGATAAATGAATCTGTCCCCACACAATTAAAATGTATATTTACTTCCAGAGTTTTAGTTGGTTCAGTTATCTTACCAGGGATTTAAAACTTAAGGTTAGCCACATGTGCAGGGGAAGTTAACGGTCTGCAGATGTTTCAGGAAGGTGGCAGAGTTATTGCATAATGTGATTTATTTTTAGGTTGACAAATTGTTATATTGTGATTTTATTTGGTGTCATACTAATTAATCATTAATACCCTCACTAGGAAAATAATTATTTATTTCAATATATAATAATCCAGAAATAAAGTACATTTTAAGATGCCTAAAAAGCACAAAACAAATGTTTCTGTCGCTGGAAAATAAACAAGGGCTTTTTAATTGCTCATTTGTAACAACAACACAGCCACAACCCCCTAGCGGCAGGGTGGCCAGTTGCATAGCGGGGTGTAGGTCCTGACGCTGAATCTTAAATCATCAATCAGCCCACACAGAGGCTGCTGCGCGCACACAAACAACACATGCACTACAGAGTTCTAGTGTAACAATTACAAATCAAACATAATGTAAATCAAGCAGCTGTAATTACCTTTCAAGCAGAAAAGTCACCAATTCCATCTTCTACTCCTCCAGACCATACACTGTAAAAAAGATGGCGCTCTAGCTCCAGGAAAGGGGCGGGGCCTGTGAGCAACAGCTGTCAGACAGTTGATCAAACACAATCCTGGCTCTGATTGGTTCTTTTTGCTCGGTCGCGGTGCATTTTGGCAATCTGCCAAAGGCAGCAGGGGGGACTCAATGAGCCTGTTTTATTCACACAAACTATTAGTTCCGTGTAAAGCTGTCGTTACATAGCGACAGCTTTAGCAAATATGACAAAAAAAATTACTTTTATAAAAGTTGCAGACTCCACCTTTAAAAAGAATGATCATATTGATGATGACAATAGTCATGCTTAGAACATGAACTGAAAATAAGGGTCCGTCTTGGTCTCACATCAGGCGGAAATGATAAAAACTATAGAAATATATTCATTCAGGAGTCACTGAATACTGTTTCATTCTACTTTTTTACAATGGGACTGAAATATTCTTGACTGAATATCGAATCGGGCCCCTGTGAATCAAATGTGAAAGCTAAACCGCTGCCCAGCTCTAATATATATATATAACAGAATGCACTATTAGTGTCAGTCCAATCCATAGTGGTCCAATTCATAGTGATTCTGTCAGCGTTCACAAACAGGAAGAGTTGCACTTGATCTTTAAATATCTTCATAGCACTTTTCAGCTTACTTAGCCTTTGCCCTTGAGGAAGTTAATATGTAAGAAGATTAACCACTTGGAGGCATGCTCTAAAAACAGCACTCAATGTTCCTTTTTGCTACACAAAGATGACTGACGGCTGAAAGCTTATTTGCTATAATCTGCAGAAACTTAAGACACGTTTCATTAGCATTTCCTCATATTGGTGCATGATCGATCTCCTCACACCAAACAAAACAAGAAATATGTTGAAACCAATCAGCTAAATCACAACTTCGTCCTTTTTTTTTATTTCATACCATACAAACCACGTGTCAAACGCAAGAGGCCAAATCCGGCCCTTTAGAGCAGTGGTTCTCAAACTTTTTTTTGGGCTCAGGTACCCTCTTTCCCTTACTTTTCAATGCTAGTACCCTTATGTCCAACGACAACAACATTTTGCTCAGAATTCTGTGAAAACAGAACAGACATTTTGAAGAATCTCATTTTGTAAATAAGTGAATGAAACACTATTTAGTGTTTCCTGAATAGATTTATTTTTATAGTTTTTTATCATTTACGGTCATCTTCAGCCTGGTGTGGAACCAAGACTGACCCTTGTTTTTTATTTTCAGTTCATATTCTAATCAAAACATTTCTATGATAATTCTGTGTTTTTTTGTGTGTAGTTTTTGTGTATTTTGTTGTTCTCTTTTTTGTGTGTTGATATGTTTTAAATTATAATATCTCAGTGTGTGTTTTCTGGTGTCGTTTGATTGTTTCTTATGTCGTTGACGTTTTGTATGTTTTTGTTATTTTTGTGTATTTTGTAGTGATCTTGTGTATTTTGTTGTTTGTTCTTTTGATTATTCAGTATATTTTTCTCTTATTTTGTCTGTTTTTGTTGTCGTTTTGTGTGTTGCTGGAAATATTTAGTATGATTATCATATTTAACTAAAAATACATTTAATAAAACCCTATATTTTTAATGTTTTCATTTGTTAATTTCCCTCTGTCGCTTTCTCAAGTACCCTCTGTAGTGCCATCACGTACCCCCATTTGAGAAATGCTGCTTTAGAGCATTCAATTCTGGCTGTTGGAGGAAGTAAAAATGACAGAAAACATGAATCATTGTGTAAATTATCAACTAATTCAGTTGTAGACATCTCAATCCCTTAAAACACACACAAATTCAACAAAACTCAATATTTGCATGGCTCAGTTTTGCCCTGCTTTAATCACATGATTTACAATTGGAAATTGTGGAAAGAATCCTGCAATATTCCTGAAATTATTTCCACAAATTAAATAAAAATGGATCACATAGAAAATGTAAAGTGAAGATCCTGCAGGGACAGATATCGATTACTTATCGCTCAAATTTGGTCAGTGCCTTATATACATTACACATCATGTATAGTGCAAAGTAGGGCTGAAACTCCTCTGTTTCCCACCTAAAATCTGCTACCCACTTCAGATCAAACCGCTCCATATTTTGCACCGAACTAAAACAAGTTTGACACCCTGCCCTCGACACGTTGTGCGTCTAAAGCCTTATTGTGCTCCTAACTGCCCCCCATTGAAACCAGTGTTCAATTATTTGACTAAAACTTCCCATCATATTTTTCTACACCAAGTCATTCAACTAGACTATTGACTTTTTTTTTTTTTAAATTCATGCTGTTAAAAACTATATCAAAATAATTTGATGTTTTCATCAATTAATAAAAACTATAATGTCCACATGGGACCAAATCTAATCATAACTAAGGTTCTTTTTTGGAAGGTATTGAATCAAAAGTGCTGATTGTGTTTGCGGACGTTAGACGGCTCGTTTTCTTACACATTGATCACGTTAAATCTGTCTGTGTATATTTACAATCATTGATACTATCCCACATCAGGTTGATCAATGGTAATTGAGTATTTAAAAAAAAAAAAAAAAGATAAACTCTTGTGTTTCAAATTTTAGTCGACTATGACTATAAAATATTGAATCGCCTCAAATCCTAATGTCTTTCAGAAACTTGACTACCACTGAAATAGTCCTGATGACTAAATTAGGACTAAAACTGGACACAAAGGAGTGTTTAATTACTCTGTTTTAGATAAACATCAGTGAAAAAATTATCCCTTACTTCCCCCTCAAACACCCTCAACCTCACTGGACTGTAAAAATAGATACATGTAATACATGAAAAAAAAGTGCAATATATTTATCTGTATAGGAATTTTACACATAGCTTTTCTTCTTAATATCTATTTATATCTGCACCTTATTTTCTTATTTTTTTTAAATAAAACTTGCCTTATGTAAATACTTGCTACTGTTTTTTATTCTGCCGTATGAGCCAATGCAACGACATGTTGTTCTTATCTGTACTGTAAAGTTCAAGTTTGAATGACAGTAAAGAAAGTCTAAGTCTATGTTCATTCCTAGCATGACAATTTACAGCAAACCATTGATATTCTCAAAGGCCACTGCTATCTATTATTTTATATTGTTAATTATTTGAATTAATCAAATGATCCATTTTTAAACACACATTTAAGCTTGGTCAGGACTAAGGGGGATATTTAGTGCTCCGTGCAAACTTGTCTTACAGTTATTGTGTTAACAATAGGTTGTCCATTATGGGTCTTGCTCCACTTTCTCATATATTCTAGCTAAAAGTTTACCTAGCACCTTGGACACGGTGGTGGACATGTTTAACTTGCTTTAGTGCTCAGTGTCTTAAAGGGTACAACCTGATGAATAGTGAGTTAGGAGACAGTTATTTCATTTATGTGTGTGCGTGTGTGTGTATGCAGTACTCTGGGAGGAGGCGACTTGCCTTATGAGGTGCGTAGAGCTCAGGAGATCAACAGGATGTTTGGTCCTAAGGGAAGCCCAGAGGCCTATGATGTCATCTTTGACCTCCACAACACCACGTCCAACATGGGCTGCACTCTGTTACTGGAAAGCTCCAAAGACCACTTCAACCTGCAGATGATGAACTACATACAGGCAAGTGTCTCTAATAGCAACTTGTAGTTCAACATCACACATACATACATGCGTACCAAAAAATTGTAATGAAATGCACAATCTGATGTGGATGAACCACAGTGGGGTTATTCAGGAACCAACCGAGTCAAATTTTATAAAGATAAATTCATTATGAACCAACATGAGAGATAAGGATTTTTAATCACACAGAACTAGTAAAGCTCTGTGCCACCCTCATTACCATTAATAATTGGTAAATATATATATATATATATAAAAGGACCGTTAGGGAGGTGAAGCCCATAGGAAAGTTAAAAATGCTAATCTACTTATAGAAAATGAACAAAGGCACTCAGATGAGATCAAATCCTATACTCAAATGCTCCGTGTTAGATTACGTCTATCTGTTTGTGTGTGATCTCAAAACCTGAGGCTGAGTTTACCAGTTGACACGCTTCATAGATCATCTTTAAATAGTCACTTATTGTCTCACAGAATGGCCTCAGTGACCACTGAGCTGTTTCTGAGTTTGACCTTATTGTAGGTTTTTAATGGAATAAAAATGAATCACTGTGACCTAGACATGAGCGTGTGTTGCATGGATGCTTATAGAATGGCCTGTTTCATAATAAGTGTCATTATGGTTCCTTGTCCATCTTTTTTCAGAAATCCATCTTTCCAGCGAGCTGTCTGGTTCTGCTGAACGAACATCCTCTTCTGAAATATTCTACGTCACGCTCCGTAGCCAAACATCCTGTGGGTGAGTCCTACCACTCTCACTGTGTCATGTATCATTTGCAAATGCTCTGATAAAGTTATCCAAAGTTTAGGGTGGACCATGGAAATTTTGTGTCAGATATTGTCCATCAAAACGTCTAACCTGGCAACACAATACGACCAGTTTGCTATTCAAATTGTCTCTTTCCAAGGGTTTGTGTGATGTTTTTGTAGCTTTTTATTGGCTTCAGTTATATCCTTTCAGTATGTGATCTACAGTCTTTGAATCATCAAGCAAAAATCCACCAGTTAAACCAGTTAGTGTGTGAATTCACAGTCTTTTTGAGGTTATGGATTACAAATGACAGATGTGTCGTCTAATCATTGACCCTCTTCTCCTAAAGCTGTACCCTGAGATCTGTTCTGATAGATTAAAGAATAAAAGCCAATTAAACAAGAGCACTATGAGAGCGCAAACCTCTGCTAAGTGCCAAAATCTCCTCTTTGTAAGATATAGTCAGTTATCTGGATCAGTAATACTGATTATAGTACCAAGATCATTAACAAGACATTTACAGTATATCCCTATTAATAATGATGCAGTACGTCCAAATGTATTGGCACTCCCATTTTTATGGAGAAATTGAGATAAAATGTGCAAACTGGATTCAATCTGGATGAAACTTGGTGGAGTAATTGAGAAACCAACCCAACACAACTGAGTCAAATTTCATAAAGAATTTCACAAATTTCGCCAATAATGAGAGATAAGGATTTTTTAGATTTTTTAATTTTTTTTTAAACTGATCCAGAATTATGAATTGGTCTGGATCACCTTCAAAATGTAATGGAATCTTCCATGGTGTAAGAAGGTATATCTTTGGTTAAAATTTTGTCCAAATCCGTAAAATGCTTTTGATGTAAATCCTGGCAACAAACAAACAAATAATTATTTTATTTAATCTGTGGTTAAAAATATAACCTCTGCAGAGGTAAAAACAAAATGAAAATTTCAAGAAGGCTTTTTACAGTGTTTTCATGAGTTTTTTACACAAATGCGTATATATGGATCACCTCTGAATGACATCAGCTCACCTAGTTAGACAAACTTTTTAGTTGTGTGTGTTGTTTCTTTGCAGGTCTGGAGGTGGGTCCTCAGCCACAGGGGGTTTTAAGGAGTAACATCTTTGAATCTATGAGAGACATTCTGAAACACGCCCTGGACTTCATTGAGTTATTTAATGCAGGTAGGACACATTACAGCACGCACAGTGGGTCATTTTATACATTTATTCATTTATCCTCATTCATATTCCAGCCTAACATGTGTTAACAGGACGGTACAGCCTGGACAAATCACACATCATTTACGCACATTTACCCCTAACATTAAATTAACCCGACATGTATGATTTAGTTTTAACACACATGTTTTTAGGTTTAAAGTCCATGTAAAGCAGAAATACATTAGTGTTATGAGTTTGTTCCACCACAGAAACGTGTCATTGACCACTGAGCCAAATTTGAAAGATGAAAAAAATTGCTAAGTATAAAATTAGGTCTCAAAATCATGGAAAAACAAGCACTTCTCTCTGCTCTGAAACACCGGGGGCGTGTCAGCTAAAGGTGCTGGAACCACCCCCACGCTTGGGATTTGCGCCGCCTCCTTACTGTGTTTATGGGAGAGAGCAGTGTGAAAGCTACTCCAGCGTCGATAGTGCTTCCAAAAGTGCTCGGATCAGGCCAAACGAGGTATCAGCAGAAAGGTCTGCTTCGCCCGAGTCAGAATATGTGCATCGCGGTGTATAAACTTGCTTATTTCATGGAAAATGTGGTACGAATATGTGGTTTGTTTTTGGCTAGGAGTTGAATTGCGCCCAATGGAGGCCACGTAAGTTTGGTGTGCTTCAGCAGCAGGGTCAGGTTTATGCTAATGATAGCTCCGTTATATAACGCGACACTGATTTCTGACCCGCCCATCAAATCCTGAACACAGAAATTGGAAACAGTTTTTGAAGCCTTGCTCCACAATTAAATTCTAAATGGTTGGATGGCTTTGTACATGTTTTAAGAAATACATTTATGACCCATTTAATGTGTTTAGAAGACAATGTTTGAATTTGCTTTACACGGTCTTTAAAAGCTGCTGAAATACAAAGATACAACCTGGAAATTCTTGAAAAGAACTTGAAAACTACTGACAAGAAAGCCCCTGCCTGGGTTTGTGCATATTTAGCTGTGATAAAGACTGTAAAGGCCATTTATTCATATTAATTTGTCCTATTTATACACTATCGAGCAGGAATTAGATTTCTCCTGGAGCTGAACTTGTCACTAGTAGTTATCAATGATCTAAGCATGCTTAGTACTAGCGCAAGTGTTGAAGCACTTGAAGAAAAACAGTACTGTACCTGGGGAAATAGTAAAATACCCATGGAAATGTGAGCCAAACATGCACAGCTTCACTCAGTAGTGTTTATGGTTCGTCTCTGAATTTAAACCCTGGGTCTTTGTTGCGCTGAGGCCAAAGTGTTGTTTTTGCAGCTGAAGCAATGGAAGGATTGAGAAAAAAATGGCTTCATATGTCATCAAGAAACAAGTTGTTTTGATTTGCCTTTGTTGGCCTTGGGAATCACAACTAAAAAAGTCTACATGAGCTTAAAACAGATCAAATGCAGTTAAATCACCAAATGTGTCTGCATCTGCTCTGCTTCCTGACGTCCAGTAAAGCCAGTACAGACACTGTAATGTTTACACCCAAAACAGTTTCCCTCCTTTGACACAACGTGCTCCCAGTGCCAAGTGTGCGTTGCAGTCGGCTGCTTTCCCTCGCTGTCCTGAGAGCTGAATGATCTGCTTGTTTGGAGTTTGTTGGTTTCCGTGCTGCCAGGGTTTGGCTGCCAACTGTGTGCTAATGTTCTCTGGAGGGACTGCACTGGTGCTGATGAATGCATGATGATGATCAGTGTTCCTGTGCTCTGAGGCTGAACAGCACAAATCTCCGAGGAGAAGATATGGCTTCCCCTCTAAATGATGACTGAGGACAGTACATGTTGTTTTTTGCTACCAGTAGCATGCAGAGCAGTGACTCTCAGGCTCTTATATAAGGGCCTGATTATAACATCTCAGAGTGTGCACTGGTTTTAACTATTACTATTTTGCCAAAAGCCCATTTGCTGAATGGGTCAATACTCCAAATTCTTTATTATGGATAAAATACAAAAAAAAACCCACAATATTTCATAAGGGATAAAGTTATCAATGGCTTTAAATCAAATAAACGGCCTACCAAAGTAAATGCACAAAATGACCACAAAAAACGCACTAAAATGCCAATAAAAATAGATAAATAAACAACAAAAATACACAAAATGACTACAAAATTTTATAAAATGGTTACAAAATAAAAATGATTCACAAAACAACAAAAGTATATAAAATGACAAAACTACACAAAATGAATGAATAAAACACACAAAACAACATGAAGAATACAAAAATACATGGAAAAACTGCAAAAGTACACAAAATGACTGCAAAGAGCAAACAGAATTACAGAAAAATACACAAAAAGCACAACAAAAATACACAAAATGAAACAACAAAAAATCTAAAATTATTACACAAACACGCAAAATGACTCAAAAAAACAAAAGTTTGTATAAAATGACAGAGGGCCTGTACTACAATCCTGTTGATCCGCGGACCGATAAAGTCATTAATTAATTAATTTATTCATATACACTGTTGACGACGCTGACAGCCTCAGCAGGAACATACAGCAGTTGCGCTGCTATAAACAAAGTGGGGACCCTCCCCACTTTGTTTATAGCAGCGCAACTGCTGTGAAATGATAAAACTAGGGGTGACCATGGCTCAGTGGTAGAGCGGGTTTTCCAATAACTGAAGGGTTGGAGGTTGGAATCCCGCTCTAGCCAAGTAATTGTCGTTGTGTCCTTGCGCAAGGCACTTTACCCGCATTGCCTCGTATAAATTGGTATGAATTGTGCATGAATGTTGGTGTTGGTCACAGGGGCCGCAGGCGCGAAATGGCAACTACGCTTTTGTCGGTATGTCCCAGGGCAACTGCGGCTACTTTGTAGCTTACCACCACCGGTATGACTGATGTGAGTGACTGGTGTGAATGAATAACGGTTTCTGTACACACTTGCAGTCTCCTCGAAAAAAGCGCTATATAAATCCAAACCATTATTATTATTATTATTATTATTATTAATATAGAAAATAAATCAAGGTACTTCTTCTAGCACTAGATGGCAGCACCTGCAGCCAATGAAACGTAAAGCACTGGTTGCACCTACTAAGTCTAAATTCTTATAGTGTTGCATGTCGCTTTGGACAAAAGTGTCTGCTAAATGAAATTGTTGCGCTTTCATCCTAGTGAAACTGAGATGGACCAAGTGAATAGAAACAAGTCTGTGCTGTAATGAAGTGTGACTGATCAGAGTGCTGTCTGTTGATATTAGATGAATTAATATTGTATAATCTCATGATTTTACGCATTAACAGTCTGCATTATCTGTCAGCATTCCTTCCTTCCTGCTTTTTCTGCAGCGACAGTGTTGGTTTTGGCTTGAATTATGGATTTAAATTCTTCGTATTTTGAAGAATTGTTCCAGGGTTTGTCCGTGTTTGCGATTGGTCAGACGCTGCTATCCTGCTTTAAGTGAGCTCACATGCATTCAGGTTGGAATCACCTGGCTTAAGTTAACGTGTTGATAGACCCAGACCAGCTTCGTAGGACAGCTGCTCTGGGATTTTGAATGAAAGCAGGAGAGATATTTGGGATGTATTTTTCCAGCTTTGTAGTATAGGCCACAAAAATAAACAAAACAACAAAAATACACAAAACAACAACATACAATAACAAGAAAAACCATTGTTCTTCCCTTTGTTAATGCTCAGATTGGTCATTCTTCTAAATGCTGACATGAATGTTGTTAACGTGGCCCTTGGATCAGACAATCACGCTGTGATAAAAGCTTAGTATTTTAGCATTGGGTGGTGACAATTCACACCAATCAGTCATACCATGATACAAATATACAAACTGTATTGATCAAATTTAAGTCATGAGTGGTTGAAGCTCACCTATTTTCAATCCCAATAATAACATGTGATTCTAGGTATGGAGTTCCCTCCCTGTACTGTGGAAGTTTTCCGACTCTCCGAAAGAATCGACTACCCCCGGGATGACAACGGAAACATCATCGCCATGGTTCACCCCAACCTGCAGGTACGAATGTGCTGCAGTTTGAAATGAAAACATCTCTTTGCATTCGGAGTCTGGTTGTTTTTCAGCCTTTTTTGCTTCTTGTTGTTGTTTCAGGACTGTGACTGGGAGCCCCTGAACCCCGGCGACCCAATGTTCCAAACTTTTGATGGAAAGACCATCCACTACCAAGGCTCTGGCACCGTGTATCCCACTTTTATTAATGAGGCAGCCTATTATGAGAAGCAGCAGGCATTTGCTACCACCAGGAGAGAAAGCTTGGTAGCAAGTGCCATAAGAAAGGCCTGAGAGCTGCTCCTCTAACGACTGTGTACAGACTTTGCACTTTGCTCTGTTAACAAATGGCAGACCTTTAGCACATAATATGACACCATCCTTTACACACTGGTTTATTTTCCTATATGCGTTTACTATCTGAATCTCTATTAACTATGCAAAGAACGTACACGGAGGCTTTGCAAAGATACACTGTGGAATTTTCTCACCTTTCACTTCAACGTGACCTCTTGTTGCTGTTGTATTTATGACCTTATTGTTTTAAAAAATCATATTTAGACTAAAATTACAAAGCTTTTATGATGTTAAAACACCTCGTCGAATGAATCGTGAATCCTCATATACACTCCTGTTAAGTTTCTTACTCCTGCTCAGGAAGGTGATCACAGATCAAAACCCACAACCCTCCACCCTGGCTGTTCATTCCCACCTAGATATTTGTTGCATTGTGGCCTTTGATACAACCTACCTTTAAACTCTTGTGGTTGCATCTGTGGTGCTGTCCTATCGTTGCCTTAATGGACAATTGAGAAAATATTGCACAACAAATTTAAAATGAAATTTGTCAACATTGTGAGTTCGAAAATATTTTTCATAAGAAAGGAAATTCTACGTTTGTTGTTTTGTCGACACGTCTAGGTGCAGGTTGTTTTTGTCATTAATTATTTAATTATTTGCATCTGTTTTAATACAATGTACTGTATATTTGGGTTTTCAGTGATTGATGTGTTTTTGGATCATGTATTTTGTAATGTTTGTAATGTCTGTGTTTGTCCCAGTGATCTGACAGCTATTCCAGTTTTAAATTTGTTCTATTTCTGTCTGCGCCATTTTACGTAACGTGAAACCTACTGTCCTTTAACTCCTGTGGAAACCATTCAAACAATAAATGTAGTGTTATTCTGCAGGATAAAGGCTGGTTTGAGTTGTTTGAAGGAGATGGAATCACGATTTAACCTGTATGTGTTTCTTTAGCCACAAGAGGGCGTAATGCAACTACTTTTTAAGGTCTTTGGCAGAAAAAATAGAATAAATTCACTTCCTCAAAATGAAGTTTCACACCTTATACGTTGTTCATGAGCTCTTAAGTTTTAGATTCTAATATTCAATCAATAAGTTTGAGCCAGCTGGGTTTCATTCATCAAAAAATAAAGAAAGTAAGTAAAATTAAATTAAAATTAAATACATTTAAAATAGGATTTATTTTCCTTTTAGCCGTACATATATATATATATATATATATATATATATATATATATATATAATTTAATTTCTTTTTAAGAATTATGTGATTTTATTTTCTACATATCTGTTGTGTTGAAAATGTCACACCCACAGTAAGTATGGTGCTCCGCCATGTTGAAATGACGTCATTGGTGACGTGATAAGCCCCTTTTAGTCCATTGAGTTCCATGGGAGGTGAAGCATTCAGGATCATTTAGCAGCTTTTTCAGTCAAAATGTCAACTTGTGCTGATTTGGGTTGATCTAGCAATCAGTAAAACTTTTTTAAAAAGTCAATTTAAACCTCTTTTGTTTACTGAGAGATGATAAATAAAACCGTGACCCAAAAAAATCTGTGGCCACAGGGTGCGACAGTTCCCACTCTGCTGTTTCGTATAGACGCCATTAAGGAGAGAAGAAGAGCTCTGAGTGCATTGATTCTAATGAGCAGCAGTGAATCATGGGAAGTTGTTTACACATTCCCTCAGCTGATGTGCAGCCCGTACACCAATCATTACTGCTGTTTCGACTTTGTCCTTTTGGAGTGATCCCGAAATATCTCACTCCCTTTCATCACTCACTGAGATGCAGGATGCATCCGAATAGTCCCTTTTATCTCTTTTCCTATCCACTTTTCCATAACCCTGTGGATGACGTCACAGGCTTAAAGGTGCAGTCTGCAACTCTTATAAAAGTGACTTTTTGTCATATTTGCTAAAGCTGTCACTACAGTATGTAAGGACAGCTTTACACGAAACAAGTAGTTTGTGTGAAAAAACAGGCTCATTGCGTTCCCCCTGCTGCTCCTGCAGCCTTTGGCAAAATGCACCGCGACCGAGCAAAAAGAACCAATCAGAGCCAGGATTGTGTTTGATCAGCTGTTTTGACAGCTGTTGCTCACAGTTTCTGCCCCGTTCCCGGGGCTGGAGCGCGTCAGTGTATGGTCTGGAAGAGTAGAAGATGGAATTGGTGACTTTCCTGCTGGAAAGGTAATTACTGCTGCTTGATTTACATTGTCTGATTTGTAATTGTTACAGTAGAACTCTGTAGTGCATGTGTTGTTCATGTGTGCGCAGCAGCCTCCGTGTGGCTGCTGTAAGTGACATGTTGTTGTTGCTGCTGCTGTGGAGGTGTGTGGCACATAGAGAGAGAGAGAAGCGCTGCAGTAATATGCTTTTAACAGAGCATGTTATATTACAGTGATGTTGCTGTCGGACTAACATTAGCTTGTTAGCTTCTCCTAGAAGAAAAATGCCAAAAATGGCACATATTGTGTAGCTGTTTAGCAATAAATTTGCCTGTGTGGCATTTTGCAGCAAATTTAACCTATAATGGTCTTTTTGGTAAGATTTTATTGAGTTGAAAAAAATCAAGATTTAAATTGTGTCTCGTTATTTCGAGAAAAAAATATTGAGATACGAATTCTGGTCCATATCGCCCAGCCCTAATGCCCATACATTTGGACCTACTGTATGGTTATTAATGGGAATAGTGTGTGAATGATCATGGTACCATGATCAGGATCATTGATACAGATAACTGACAAATATCTGACAAAGAGGATATTTAGGTCTTGGTGTAGGTTTTGCTCTTGTTTATCAATTATTCTGATCAGGCATATTTCCACCCAACATTGATGGAGTGCGACCAGTACAACAGGAAGTCAGGGCAACCGTGGCTCCGCCCCTTCTGCAGGTGTCACTGGTCATAATTTTATGACTGAATTGTTTTGTGTTAGCGTGTGTTTCAGTATTAGTTCTTAACAAAAATTTAAAGAGAATTTACAAACCTGCAAATCCAACTGCAGCCAGAGCCAGACCTGTAGCCATCATGGCGTTGACCTAGAAAAACATACCTACTGTAACCGTGTGAACAACCATTAAAAGATAAACAGGTGTCAATGAAGAAAGGCTTTAAACTGGCACAGATGGTAAAAAAAAACCATCCTGCAAAGCACGCCTCGAGGCTTGTTTCATTTGGGGGGAGAAGCCAAAACGATGACAAGCAAAGTTTTGCTGCCGGTAATACCAGCTGACTACTTCAGGAAGCAGTTCAGAGTTCAGAGTTTGTCAGGTAGTTTGACAGCATCATAAGCCTCAGGCTCCATTAGCACTGTAGGTTTTTATTTATTTAGAGTTGCAGTTAGTTCAGAGTTTTGATAGTTTATATAGATTGGACACCAGACTTTGGATAGTCTTTTGATATTTTAAATTTATGAGTGATGAAAGAGCATGAGTTTGGATGTATGTGTGAAACTATAGGTTATTTACATAACCCTGGTTCTCTGAGTAATATACGAGGGAGATATATACGCCTCCCCATTATATATCAGAAGCCCTACCTCATAAAGCCAAATCTGATTGGCTGGTGAAATGTATTCATCCGTGACAGGTAGTCCCACCTACTATAAGTAGGGTGGGCGGAGAATACATTGCCATTCAATAAGCAAACCTCTTCTCATTCATTCAACAAGAAGGTCTGTCTTTGTTTGTCTTCAGCTGTGTGCAGTATTTACAAAGAATGTAATCGATCACACGGCAGAAAAGCTCTACAGATCACATCTTATCAAAGAGCTTATGGTGAAAACGGGAACAAGCAGGTCTGAAAATGAATGGATGGATGGATGGAAACCTTGTAAGTGAGATGCAGTGAGCTCCACAGGTCCCACTGAGCACTCTTGTTGTGGATTAAACTCTGATGAATCATTTGGATGAAAGATGTTCACATGAATCATTCATGAATCACCAAGTGCAAAAGGAAAAACCTCAGTTTTCCTTAAATCTGTTGTGAATTTCTTGTTTTTTTTGGTAGTTTTGAGCATGCTTCTCTCTTTTTTCTGTATCGTGCCATATCTCCTCCAATGAAACATCACACCAAAGGTTTTAGGCTGCAACGATTCCATCTTTAATTCTTTGAATACATTGATAACAAAAAAATATGAAATATGAGCATCATTTATTTAAAAAAGACATTTTTAAAGGTTTTTTTTTTTTTTTTTTACTGTCTTAGCTTGATCCCACATACAGTGAAATTTTTTTGCAACAAATATGCATGTTTTTTTTTTTCTTTTTCTACTTTGCATAATAATACATTGTAATAAATGTAACTTTTTCTGAAATAGGAAACAAACTGGTTGGTATTATTAAAGAGGAACTAAACCCTGAGGTTTTTGCTGATGGAAATGAAAAAAACAGTATTCATTTTGGGTGGGGCTCCTGGAGCAGTAAAGACATGCCCAGTCTATACCATCAAATCTATGCTTTGCTAACCAGCTACTCAATATTCACTATAGCTCTCAATCTAACCTACTTGCCACAGAATGTAGAGTCCACAAGTGTTAGTTTTTATAAAAAGGGCGGGGCCAACAGTGGTGGTTCATGATGTAAGAAACCACCATTCTCAGCCAATTCAATTGTAATAGCTGGGTTTCAGCCCATAGAGGGCTGTCACTCTCACATGTTTACAAAGAAATATGACAAATTCAAGTACTTTGACCAAAATGTCAAGAGTTAGAGAAAAATCAATCAACAACACTATTTTATACCCAAATACATTTGTTTCCAGCACAAAAAAGTGGTTTTGGGGTTTAGTTGCTCTTTAATTGATGAGTCTTATTTTCTGTTGTACATTTAAAAATGAGATTTAATTAAGCAAAAGTATATTTAATCTGATTACTCCATAGAATACTGGATTATCAGTATAATCTATATCTGCAGCTGTAAAGGGCTTTGGGTGTGATTGTAGATACAGGCCACATCAGTTCTGAGGACTTTAGACGCACACTGGACTATGTTGAGCTTGATTGTGGCTGCCACTAGGTCTGATAAATAGAATGATGATGATGATGATGATGACGATGATGATGCCTGGTTTTCCAGCATCACAGAATCACCAAGAAGATTTTTTTTTGGGACCGCAGCCCGTCAGAGTTGTGTATATATTCATAGTCATCAGTAATGTCTGTAATGATTTAAGGTCCGACATGTGTTTTAAATGTATCATACACTTTTTATGACTATTTTTACATGTTGCACAGCAGTTGATCGATTGAACACATTTCGGCTTTAAAGGTGCTTTCACTGATATTTATTACGTGTAATTTGCTGTGATGATGTTTTAATGAAATGATTTGCTCCTTGTCGTGTACGTGTGTGTGTGTGTGTGTGTGTGTGCGTGTGAGAGAGAGATGGTGAGTTTGAGCGGTTCTTGGGATGGATTGTACCAAATGAAGCATTATTCTAGGGTATTCCTTTACTTTGTGTTGTCTTTTGCAGCTGTTGTCTGTTTAAAGTACCTGGCTGTCAGTGTTTGATATCTTTTCATTAAAAAAAATGCTCTTATTGGTTTATGGTAATGATATTGTTTCAATATTATGTAATAAATTTCCTCTTCCTGTTTTTTTTATTATATTATTTGTTATGTTTATGCGATGCACTGTCACTGTGACTGATGTAACTGGGAATAGTTTCTTTTCAACTGAGAACTTTTTGATTCGTGCAAAATAAAGAATATGACTTTAAAACAGATGACTGTGTTTCCTACTGTCCTCACTACACTGAGATACATTTTTAGTCATCTTATTAAAATAAATGATTACTTTTGATGATCAACAATAGTTTTGGTGTTTACACTGAATGTTAGGGCTTTAAAAACAGTTATTTGTACACTTTGCCTCCCTGCTATGTGAGTTCCTTAAATGTTCAACATGAAAATCAAGTTTGATTGTATCTATTGTTGTGCTGTGGCATGCGGTAAAGGTAGTGATGCAAACCCTTAAAAATAATCACAAACGTCTTCTTGATTAAAGGTCACATATTTACATTTTTCAAACTGTAATTCAAGCCAGGCGAGTCCTCCTAATTTGGATATTTCAAATACACTACAGTGACTAAACAATATTAAAAGTGCTGTGAGGTGATACCAAAGAGAGAAGCCAATATATAAGCAGTTGACTGATGTTAAATGGATGATCAATAATCAAAAATTTAATTGTTAATAAGCCAAAATTGGTTTGAAATTAAATTGAGACTTTAATAATCTGATTAACACTAGAAGTCCCACAGAGGTGTCAAATGAACTTTTTACCTATAAAACCCAGAGGTGTCATTTGACCCAAAGAGAACACAAAAATTATTTATTTTTAATGACAGTGTGGTGTGAGAAATGTGCAAAAGAACAACTGTGATTTGTTTTCAATGGTTTTTATTTGTGTAAAAAAAAAAAACTAAATAAATAAAAATAATGATAATAACAAAGCAACTGTGCACATATTTAGAAGAATCTCCTTCACCCTCTTATTGAGACTCGTGACATACTTGGCACTGCCACGGTATCTCTCTCCTACATTTGCCACATGTGTATTTGTGGCAATGAACACATCGCACAGTTGCGCGATTGCTCTTGCAGCAATGGTTGATCTGACACTTAGCCCTTTTCCCAGGGCCAGGTGTAGGCGGTTGTTGTTGGCGCAGTTGCTCTTTGAGTGCCTTCTTTTCACTCACATGAGAGTTAGCCAACTCTCTTGCTAGCTGAACCAGGAAGTCCACCCGTCTCTCCTGCACCCCGGTGCATGCTTGATAAAGCAGATGTGCATTGAGTGCCGCCATGTCGATCATGTTGTAGAACACGGCGACTGGCCATCGCCGTGTTCCTGTGCGCACACTGTACTCCCGCACCATCTGGTCCATCACATCCACTCCGCACTTTGTGGTGTTGTATTGGGTGATGGTGTTTGGCTTCCTTTTGATGGTTTCCTCAGTCTCAACCACGCTGTGCATGCTGCTGAGAATGTAGACGGTCTTTTTTCGTTTCCAGTGGTGGAAAACACCTAAAAAAGAAGAAATTGTTGTTATTATAGCGGTTTTAAACACAATGACACACTCAGAGGTGTTGATGGAATAAAAAGACCAACAACATACCTGAGTGGTGAATTCCTTGCGGTCCATCTTTCTAGTTGACTGAGGAATTTCCCGGCGAATCTTGTTGACTGTCCCGAGGATGGTGGTTTTCCGGCTGAGCAGTCGTCGTGCAAGTGTCAGTGATGTAAAGAAATTGTCCGTGGTGACCGTCCTGCCTTTGTCCATAAATGGTTCCATCAGCTTCATCACCACACTCTCAGAAAGTCTCTCCTCACTGGGATGACTGGGGTCCTTTCCAAGATATGGGAGGACATTGCAGATGTACTTTGTTTTCAAATCACAAGCCACCCAAAACTTTATGCCAAATTTGTCGGGTTTTGTTGCAATGTACTGCAGGAAACAGCAGCGAGTCTTCGATGGGAAAAGCTGTTCATCAATTGTGATGTGTCGACCAGGGTTGTAGCATGTGATGCAGTTGGTAACAAACGATCCCCACACATCCGAAATTGCAGCAAACTTATCTGTCTGCACTCGCTCCCTGCGCGTAAACATGTCATCAAATCGTAGGTGACGCATGATGTCTTGGAATCGGTTTCGTGACATAATTCCAGTGATAAGTGGGTTTCCCAGGCATGCTGACCAGCTGTCACGCAGAGATGGAACCTTGGTCACCCCCCTCAAAATAATAACAGAAATAAATGCCATTAGTTCATGGAGGATCATGAACCAGTCCGTCTGCTCCGTTTGCCGTGCATGCTGAATAGTCCATTCTTGAATGGTACGGAGCATGCCAACAGTAATGAAACAGAGGAAGCTCTGAAGGCGACTCCTGATTCTTCTTCTGGCCTTTGCTGTTGGCTCTCCATCTGCAGCGTACGGTTCCATTGGAGTGAAACGGAGAATTGTACCCACATGTTCTTCATGCCACACTGTGCCCTCTTTCGCCGTCTCTGTGGGCTCACTCTCCAACCGAGCTCTCTTTTCCAGATGAGGAGCAGTCTCGTCATCTGC